>NC_091491.1:7607423-7761207 GCF_947461875.1 Haliaeetus albicilla
TATTGGCTGTCGGCCGCCGGGTGGGTGGGACAAAGGCGGGCAGCGCCGCCTGGGCGTGGCTGGGCCTGCGTGAGCGGTGTGGGGTGAGGGCGGCTGCAGCAGGACATGGCGGCTGGGGGCTGAGGAGGGGCTGGGGGGACCAGGGTAGGGCAGCTGAGGGCTCGGGGTGTGGGGGGACGGGGCCAGAGAGGCTGAGGGGGTGCGGAAGGGGCTGATGGGGGGGGGTGAACCCGACGGAGGTAGGGCATCTGGGGCTGAAGGGGTGCGGGGGGAATGAGCAGGACAGGGGTAGAAATCTGGGGGCTAGGGGAATGCAGGGGGGCTGAATGGGGCGGGGGGGACAGGGGCAGTGGAACTGGGGACTGAAGAGCTCCGAGAGGCATGGGGGGAGAGTGTAGGGAAGCAGATGGGAATGGATGGCATGAGGGAAGGGTTAGACCAAAATAGGCCTCTGGACCCTTGGGGAGCCGCTGACTTCAGCAACGTTTATAGGTATGACAGGTTTTTTCCTCTTGTTTTGCCTGGTACTGGCTCTCCTTGACCTTGGAATCCCAGCTCGTGACCCGTCTTCCCTAGCTCCTACTCGGTTCTATAAGGCATGTCACCCTCCTCCCTTCCCTTCCCTTGCTTGCCTGCTAAATGTGCTTTGTCCCCTTATCTGTAACAGTAGGAGGTGATAAGTAGGATAAAACAAACTCTTCATTCATGGATGAGCATATCCAAAACTTAAACCAGCTTATTTTATCTGTTGCATGCTTGCAGATCACCCAAAGCTTTAGTTAATGCCTATTTGGAGTCTCTCGTGCTTTATGGGGTGGCATTGTGTATAGGTGTGTCAGGAGGAAAAAGAGGGGTTTTGCTGGCTTAGCTAATGGTATTTGGGGAGGGGAAATGGAGAGTTTTTTCATGTGTAACTCTACCAACATGGCTTTGTCATGCACACAGCTGAACACAGAAGCTCTGTGTGGAGAGACTACATCCATACTGATGGTGCGAAGTACCACCTCCTCCGTGCTGCTGGGAAGGTAGAAATAGCAACTCGGGGCTTAGTTTTTCAGTCTTGTAACAGCCACTCCTGTCTCATCTCCCAAGGGTCAGTGTTAACTTACTGCAAACTCTGTCCTGTAGAAAGCCATGTGATCCTGAAAAGAATTAACCCAGAACCCAAATTATTCTGTTATTGTTGGGGGTGGGGAGGTGTCTGTTTGGTTGGTTTTTCCTCCAGGAAAAAAAACCCCACCTTTTCTGTTCTAGTTCCTTACTTGGGAACAGGCTTCTTATTGAGTAGAAATAAATTCACCCAAAGCAATGATGAGTGAAGTATACTCTGAACTGGTATTGCTGAGACTTTGTGTCTTTGCTCTGACCAGGGCATGATCATGTAATCTTCTCTCTGAGCTTATTTCGGCTAAGCTCATTTAGAGTAAACAGCTTTGCTTCTTCTTGAAACTTTTTGATGCACCCTAAAAAATACTGAAAAAATATTAAGAATTTTTAGCAATTTCTTTTACCAGCAGAAAAAACCTAAAACCTCGATTTGAAAACTGAGTAGTGCAAATACTTGTTTGGACTTGTGTATCTTGCTGCAACGCTGGGTTTAGTACTGAGCTTGCAGTGAGAAGGATTTCTTGTTTTTTCTCCTATGTGTGACATAGCTTACAAAACTCCAGATACTCTGCCACTGTATCTCTGCCATTCGTAAATGCAATGCAGACTCTGTAAAACGGAGTTTGAGCCGCCTGTCCTGTAGGCACCTCATTAGCAGCTGGTTCAGCTGTACTCTCATCTAGTGATTGCCAGCATGGCAGCAGGAGTATTTTTGGAAGCAAGTTGCCGTGTCAGGCCTGGCTCTGGTGCTCTGCTCTGGATGAAGTGCAGCCCTTTTTGGGGGGGCAGAGGGGAAGGCTGGGCTAATCAAACAAGTACAGGAGGAGATATGGAGCTATTCTCTAATCTAGTTTTTATTCTCTTCCAGGTCTTGGTGACACCTTGATGTTCATTTCTCCCTGTGAAGGAAGCTTCTATGGGGAATATGTACCTAGGAGTATAGTTACAGTGGTTTTCTCTTAACAGGAGAAGCCATATGGTTTCTGTTAAGGAAATAGGGAAGGCAACTCAGTTGCTAATGCACTGATTTTTTAAGAGCGTCCAGATGAATGTGAATGTGGCTTAGGTTCACTAAACGTTTTTTAAAAGACTTGCAAAGTCAGGTTCTGACGGTAGTGTATTGGGTAACTCCATTGCTGCTGTTAATGTTAATGTAATTGTATTAAGCAACAGAACAAAGCTTCCTGAATGCATATATTTTACATGATGTAGAAGTCACAAATTAGTATGTAAGTCCAAAGGTTGGTTTAATAAAGTTGGTGTTCCCTGAAAAATGTTTTCTTGTCTATCTTTAGACCATCATGACTAATAACTCTATTACAGTTAAAAAGCAGATAAACAGGAATGTTTGTATAACCCAAATCAGTAGCTTTGTTTTAGAGCAATAAGCCAGATAAATGGGTATGTGTTTGGCTACTAAGGACAGGAGGGTTAGAAGAAGCAGTCAAATCCAAGTTGGTATTCTGCAGCCATCTGCAGGAACACTAATCTGCCAGGTAACTGCTGAGCCATTGTGGGCTTAGTGCCCGTTAGTCAGCTAGGCATTAAAGAGCAATTTAACATTCAGAAGAGTAATTACAGCTGTTCAGAACTGTGAGACTTAGATATGGGTGGTTCTGTGCAGGTTTCGGAGCTGCCGTGGAGTTCGCCAAATCCAAGTTTGGCAGGGATACGGTGTTGTGCAGCGTGGTGTGGCGGGAGGTGGAGTGGAAGGCAGCCGTGGTGGGCATCTGGCGGCCATTCTGGGGAGAAGAAGAGAGGTTAACCCAGGGAGAAGGAGGTGTAGAGACCCTGGCGCAGTGTGTGTGCAGGCAACTTGGTTATACTGTTCAGCAGTTAGTGAATCCTGGATTAGAGAGGATGGTGCAGAACTTGCCCAAGAACTCCGCAGTGCTGGCGGGTGAGTTGGCATCGGTCAGTCTTCTGTCCCAGGTCTGCCCAGCTTCTCACTGAGCAACAGACGGATAATTTGGAAAGTACAGAAAGGATAAAAGGAAAAGAAACCTATCCTGACACTGAATTGTCAGTCAGATCCTTCAGCTCTTATTTAAATGAGCGGTTGCACTAGAGTCAACACCATCAGGCCCATGTTTGTCTGATCAGACAGGTTACTGCAAGACCATACCGCAGCAGTGGAGCATCTTGGATGCTGGCTTTTCACAGAGATGATGATCTCTGTATGAAACAAAACTGATGTAGCAAGTGGTGTGAGTTAATATCCAGCCCAATGCCAGCTATGTTAAAAGTGATTTGAAATCTCAGAAAACCTCATGCCTTGATGTGATCTCTCTTCCAGTAAGATGTGTGTGCTCTTACTGGCTTTCTAAAGGAAGGGACCTGTCTATGGATCCTGTAACTACTGGAGAAAGGAGGCAGTTTTTATTATTATTCCATAGTGGCACAGGCAGAAGGGTCTAGAAGTTGTATGGCGATAATAAGACAAGCAGTGGAGACAAATCTCATTTGTTATAGTAAGTGTTTTCCAGAGTATCTTTGGCAGGATGCAAATTGCTGTATTTTTCCACTTTATTCAATAACCTTGCTATCTTGCTTCCAGGTGAGGGAGGATATTAGAGATTTTTATCTTCTGAAGCAGAGCTAAAGTGGGGGGCAAATGAGATGACCAGTTCAGTGGATTAAATGTTCAAACACATCTCTTAATCTGGAAAGACCATGTACTTTGCGCAGCAAACTGCTCTTCGTATTCTAAGCAATGTCACTGTGATGTCTGGAGTAGCTAACTGCTGCTCCCTAGAGCCGAGTCGGGAAAAAACCCTTCCATCGTGAAAAAGCAGGTGTCAAGCAAGAACCAGCCATAATGTCATACACGTTTTCTTTTCTCCTCTGTTCAGTGAAAGGATGCTTTCCTGTGATATGAATGTGCTACATGGTTGGGACTGGAATAATTTCAATGTAATACTTAAATCAGACAGACATTAAAGATTCTCAGCCTACGAAACACTAATCTTACATCCATTATGATCATCTGCAAAGAGCTTTAGTCTAGTCTCCCTTATGTAAATAGAGCCCCTAGAGGAGCAAACTCTGTTTTTCCAATAATCAGAAAAGAATTAAGTAAGGTTCTCAATCAAGAAGGAATTTTGCTTTATAAAAGCAGATAATAACAGATGCAAAGACTTATTTAACAAAAACCAACTCTCATCGTTTGGCACAGTTGCTGCTTTAATCTGGTTTGTCATTTTTCTCCCTCGTGCAGAAAACGTAATGTCCTTCTTGTATCCTTGTTTGTACACATCACCTCTTGTTCCTTTAAAGAGTCCAAAGTCTTAATTTAGAACTGTTGATGGGAATTAGGGCTGTGATGTTCTCAATTCAAAGGCTGATAGCCTGAAAACACAGGGAGACTCTTAAGAGGAGCATGATCAGAGGAGAGGTTTAAGCCTGTCTCTACCTCTTTGACAAGCACTAGTGCCAGAGCTTGCCCAGGGCAGCAGGAGCGCCTGGGAAGCTGCTAAGGGAGGAATAACTCGCCTAGAGAATTTTCCCTACCTCTTTAACTTGCTGGCTCATGCCCTCGAGCAGGACTTTTAGCAGTGATGCTCTCTGATCCTCACATCTGCATTCTTCTTATCCAAATCAATGTTTCTTCCCTTTCGGTTGGTCTTTGAAGGCATTTCTGTGCCAGCTGACAGGATTGTGGCTGTCCGATCCCTCTGAAACTGTCACAGGATGTTTAAACAGCTAATAAACAAAGGGGAGAGCCTTACCAGAATACACAAAGGCAGCAAAACGCTGATGTACCAAAGTTCAAAGGAGCTTTAGAGATCACTGATGAGTTGTAGTGGTTGAAAGTCTTCTATGGGACATAAGAAGGGGCAAATTTAGGCTCGCTGCTACCCAGCTGCTAGCCTCAGAGATGTATCTCTCTGACAGCACGAGGCAGGCCTTTCAGCTCTCGGGAGAGTACAGTTTGACAAGGTGCTGCAGCTCTGTGGCGTAGCCTGTGATCGGGCAGCGCTGGTGAGTCTTCACGTAATTGTACACACAGCGGTAGCAAAACACAAAGCCGGACGTGGACAGGGCCGTGGCATTGACGCGAATTTTGCGGCACAGAGGGCACATGGTCTTCAGTTTGGGTAAGAGAGCTGAGCCGGCCCCATGGTCGAGGTGCATGGGGGGTGGAGGAGTTGGAAGTGCTGTCAGAGATTTGATCGTCTCTTGGTTTTCTGAGGAGTACCACCAGTCCAGGAACTGGAGGAAGAACACGCTGATGGACAGCCCGGTGGACAGGGAGAAGGCAATGCCAGCCAACGCTTTCCTCACTGCTGACTGCACTTGTGTTTTAATGCTGTAAAAGAGAGAGAAGATAGGGAGAAATCATTACTACTGCACATTTGTCCATCTGCAAACCATGGCAAAAAGGACTTGGGCAGTAAGTCACAGCTTTATACAGGTTCTTAATGCTAAGGAAGTTGGTCAACATATGCCATGTTTGTAATGAGGCATCTGCTAGGATGTTTCTCTCAGATTCTTTGTATTTTAAGAAAGCTTCAAGTCCTGTTTTGTTCAGAAGTCTAAATTGAAGAGTTTGGATTGAGGGGACCTGGACCACAGAGCGTTTCACTCATGGATCGTTGTTTTACAGGCCATTAAGTGTGGCCATGACTAGCTGCTGCTCAGAAAAATCAGAAAGCTAAGTTTCAGTCCTTTTAGCAATATTGTCCCTGCTACTTGTTTCCTTATTTACACTAACGATATACCCTTTTGGAGCATGTTTTGCCAGAGGTAGACTTCATCTTGAAGAATTTCTGGAGAACAAGACAGTTTTACTTGCAGCATCACCTCTAAACTAACACACCCCCAGAACCCCCTAGAGAGCAGCAGCTAAGCCGTGTTCTGACATACCTGTGTGTTTGACTTGCAGTGGCTCCAGCCAATTTCTTCTCCAGGGCCTGCATATCCTCTGCAGTTAGTCTGACAAGGCGAACACCAGCCAGCCGCAGCATGGGTGAGTGATGCTGAGCTTTCCCAAGGATATAGCACAGTTGCTGGATGAGAAACCAGCCCTCCCAGGTCATGTTTACAAAGGGGTAGGCAGCTAGAAAGGCTCTGTAAAAGCGCTTCCAGGATGATGATGGAGGGTGGATGGAGTACTCATCCTCTTCCCTCAGGCTGGACACCAGTTTCTCCAGCTTTCCTTTCAGGTAAGGAACAAGAACCAGCAAGAGGAGAGACTTCCAGTGCTGCCTCTTTGGCAGGCCAGCAGTGGCCAGAGGCTGCTGTCTGTGATCTCCTGTTGGTATCCTCTTTAAGGTATAGAAGTTTTCAGAAAAGGAGGCACTGCACCTGGTCAGATAGTGCTGCTGGAGCAGCAAATCCAGAAGGACGTAGATCTCATCAAACCAGTGCCAGAGGAAGCCATATCGGCCAGGATTAGATTCAACAAGCACCTATGGAAAGGGACACAAAGCGGAAGGAACTGAAAGCAGAGTAATGTGCTAAATGACAGCAGCTATAAATTATGCCTCCAGTTCATAAAGCGAGCTGGGTGGGTGAAAACCATTATGCTGGCTTGTGAGCGTAGCCAGAGGTAAACCCTGGCGATGAACGGCTCAGCACAGAGCACAGGGTCCCTCTCTGGAGCAGTTTCCCCACAGGATATTCACCCTCAAGACACTGTTCACCTCAGTGTCCAGCTCCCCGCAGCGCGGTGCCCCCAAGGCCTGCAGGGAGGAGGCCGCCTCCCGCCCCTCCTCTCCTCCCCTCACCCCAGGCCTGCGGCCTGCCTCGCCCTTACCTTGACCAGGTGCTGCAGGGCGGGTTTTACGGCGGCCATCAGGCTGTCCTGAGCCACCGCCTCGAAGATGGAGGGCCGGTCGTCGCCGGCCGAGGGGGCCGTGAGGTGGGCGCCCAGCTCCGCCATGGCGCCGGCTGCGCCCCGCCCCGCCGCTAGGGGGCGCCCCGCCCCGCAGGGCACCCGTCTAGGCGCAGCGGAGCACCGCCCCTCCCCTCCTCTTCCGGAAGCCCGGCGCGGACGACGCTCTGTCTGCTCTGTCTCCTCCCTCTCCCCTCTATGGTGGCAGGGGCGCGGCCGCTCTAGGCGGGGGGAGGGTTTATTCTCGCTCCTCGCGAGTCCTCCCGGTTCTTCCGCTCCGCTTCCGGTTCCGCCGCCGCCCCCACAGCGGTGTGTCCGTCCCGCCGCCGTGAGTGGGGCCGGGGGGGGGGGTCGGGTCACTGGGAGAGGGGGATGCGGTACTGGGAGGGGGGACTGGGATAGGGTGGGGAACTGGGAGGGGCTGGGGTGGCACTGGGAGAGGATACTGGGAGGAGGTATGGAGCACTGGTGAGGCCCTGGTGGAGTACTGGGAGGGGGGACTGGAATAGGGTGGGGAGGGTCGCTGGTGGGGCACGGGGAGGGGCTGAAGAGCACGGGTGGGGTACTGGGCTAGGATGGAGAGAGGTACTGGGAGGGGCTGGGGAGTCACTGGGAGGACTGGGCAGGTGGGTGCAGAGGTACTGGGAGGGGCAGTGGAGGGGTGACGGTGAGGGGTGGGTGCTGGGAGTGGGGACTGGGCCGTGGGGGCACTGGGCAGGGGCGGGGGTGAACGCTGGGCCCTGGGAGGAGGCACTGGTCGGGGGTGCGGTGGGAGGTGGGTGGGCTGGGGCTTGGTGGGACTGGGGAAGGGAGGTGGGATGGGAATGTGCAGAGCAAGCTACTGGGATACTGGTGGGACTGGGCAGGATTGAGGGCTGGGGCGCTGAGGAGGACTGGGGAGGGGAGCTGGGATTGGTGGGGGATGCTCCTGCAACTGGGGGGTACTGGGAGAGGTCTGGGGGATGCTGCTGCAGGGGGAAGGTGGGTGGGCAGGTGTTTTGAGGGGGCTGGGGATGCCTTAGAGAAGGGTGGGTGGGTGCTGTGGGTGGTGGAGGGGCTGCGAGTCCTGCTGGGGGCTGAGGCTGGAGGCATGTGGTGGTGGTGGGGGGGCTGGTGGTAAAGTTGGGATGGGGGGTCTGAGTTGTGAGGAGGTGCTAGGAACCACAGGGCGTTTGAGAGTGGGGTGGGGAGCACCAAAAGGGTGTTTGCTCCCCAAGATGGAAAGAAATTACCTGCCCCTACCACATGCTGTTAGGGCTGGGGGTTTCTAAAGCTGAGGTGCTGCTTTCCCTTTACCATCCATGTTCGGCTGCTCTGTTTAGTTTCCTGATGCTCTGGCAGCTGAGCCACTCAGCCTATTGTGTGGCTACTTGAGAGGCTTTGCAGGTGAAATGGGTGCAAATAAGAGGTGGTGGCACCAGCTGGACTGTAAGCCAGGTTAAACCAGGGATCACTTTAGAGGTTTAGGGGTTCGATACTGGATTTTTCAGTGTTAGGGAGCGTGGATCAATACTGAGGCCTTAAACCTGCCACCTTCCTGTTTACACCTATGTGAAATCAGTGGTGGGTAGCTACTCAGGCTGTTGTTGGAGTCATGCATGGGGCAAAGCAGGTGTCGGTCAGACGCAGGATCCAATTTTCTGTGTGGTTTTGGGCTGAAGAGGCTTATCTTCCTGGTTATGATGATTCCTTAGTCTTTTAATTTAATATATTTTTGGTTCAGTCTACATTTAAATGTCAAGCCAGTGCTTATAGCATTAAGCACTGCCAGAGCTTCTGGAGAAACTCCTCTGTTTCATCTCTTCTTGTTTGCTGGGGTTGGAACAGGAGCCTTTTGCTGTCAGCTTGAACACCTCTTACCTGTTTCCACCTTAGCAAGTGCTGGACACAGAGCGATAGTAAGGAGGGGCAATCTGATGTAGATTTTCTCCTACAAATACAAGAATGTTCATGATGTTGTTGTAATTTATCTTGGCTCTCTTCAATTTAGATTTGTGCACAAGCAGCTAACATTTTCTTGAGTTATTTAAAATATTGCTATTTGTATATCTGGACTATTTTGTTTTTGGCCTTCATTTGGGACTTGCTGTAAACCACGCTGAGTTTGCTTAGTGGATGAGATAATACTTGGTACTGCTAGCGAGCTGTCTCTGAACAATGTGCAAAGCAAGCTCTGACATACACGAAGCAAAAATCTGTGTGCTCATGAGAAAAAGAGCTTTCTCCTGTGTTGCACTTGGAATATGGTAGTTTGCTTATTGACCTGTCAGATCTCATTTACGTCTATCAAAATGGGTTGTAAAGACATGTGCTGTGCTTAGCCTTATCTGAGTCTGAGTGTTTCTAGGATTCTTCATATTTCCAAGTATGTGATCTGAAGTTAAAAAAACAGTGAAGTGTCCTGCTTTTGGGTTTAAAGATCATCTCTGAAATTCAGCAAGGTTTCTTCCTCTTGTGTAGCTTTATGCAACTGGGATGATGTGTATGGTGGTGGTTTTTTCACCTTGATTTTTCTCTTTAATCTGCTGCTGTGGCCACTGTTAAAAGAGTATCGGTGTAGCTCAGCTGGGGAGGTACGATCCAGTTTGATAAATTCACATGTAATGCAAACAAAGAATGGCAAGGCTATCTTCAATGATTTTTGCATGGCACCATGCCAAATATTCTCATAGAGGAAAACATTTAAGTCATCTTCTAAGCTGGGCTCAAATCCGAAGGACTGTGTCAGCAATAACATTGCAGCTGAACACGGGCTCTGTTTTTAATTATAAAACAAGACCCACTACAGATTCTTCTTTCAGGATGCTGTGATTTTTTTTGCTGGAAAGATTGCAGTGTTGTGGCTCATGCAGCTTTCCCAGCCCAGCCTCTGTTTTGGAAGGACGGCAAACCTCTCCTGCAGAAGGAACGTGCTTCCAGAGCTGTCCCCAGGCATAGTTTGCTCTCCAGCTTGGCAGGAGCAGAAAGTGAGAGAAATCAAACCAAACCCAGTAATACTGCCTAATTGGGATGAGACAGTAACCATGCAGGCACAGGGCAGGCAGGAGCTTCAGGGAACTGGGCTAAGCAACAGGTTGTTTCTCATCTGGTTGCTTGGCAGTTGGACAAGATTACAACTGCTCTGCATTGCCATGCTGTAAAGTACGTTGAAGGTGGTAGAAATTGTGGCATCACCCCTTGGCTGCTGCTGATGGGAATTTAACTGCTGAGGTATTAAGTTGTTCAGGGTGGATAGGGGAAAAAAGCATGGTAGTGGTGTTGGCGTTGGTTAAGGGATGAGGAAGGAAAGCATTAAGAAACAGCAAGCTGGTTGCACTGCTGGGCAGTGTCTTGGAGTTCAAAGCTATGCTTGTCCTTTTGTTGCTGAGCCAGCAAGACCTACGAGGTTTAGAGGCAAGACAGGCAGCTTTTAGGGAACAGATGACTTGCTGCTTTGCTGGTAGCACTTAAGGTCATGGAAGTACGTACAAGAGAAGGGGAATTGGTCAAAAAATAGAAAAAGGAGGAAAGACGTAGGAAACCCCTTTTTGGGGATGGTTTTAGGGTCATAGGTTCTTAGCACTGATGCAGACTGTTTCCTCAAAAACAGTAAAACTGCCCACTCCTATGCTTGTTTTTTCAGGCAGTACTTGAAAATTGTTTGAGTCATGTTTGTCACAGAGCTGGCAATTGTAAGACTAAAACGATGGATATCCACGTATGTTTGGGCAATCCCTGTATTCTAAGGTATTAATAATTTGGTTCCGTGGAGCAAGAAAAATGCTGGTGAGACCATTCTCGTAGCTCTGCTAAGCGATTGCTGGCCCAGCAGCATTTTTCAGTCCTGTCCACAAAAATGCAGTGCAGCACTGAAATAATAAGCTTTTGTGTGTGTCAGAGGTGGGATGTCAGATCTTGGCAGAGAAAGATTTCAATTTCAAGCTTGAGAGAACTTTGTTTCCAAAAAACTGCTTTGCATCTCCCAGGAACAAAAGAAGGGAAAGAAATGAAAGGGCCTCAGGGTGGGTATTGCAAGTAGGATTAATTGTTCCTTCCATCAAGATGCAACACAGGAAAGTATCGTTAGGGGGAGTTGACAGTTTCCTTTGTCTGAAACATGGACTTCTTGCTTCCAATCGAGATATTAAATGTGCAGTGCTTTTTTTGGAAAACGAAATTGTGTACCCAAGGGAAAGACAGCTGCAGAACATGTCAAGATCTGCTGATTATAAGGAGTTAAAAACTGCCTTTTCCCTTCCGAGTTTAAAAAGCTGGGCTGAGCACCACTGCTTTCCCAGCCTGTCCGCCTCAGGCTGTTGTGTTTTCACTAACAGTGTTCATCCGAGCCCTTTAAATCCCTGGGTTTGCCAAGTAATATCAGCAGCAGGTGCAGAATGAAGATTGTGAAACTTGTGCCTGTGGATGTAAAGCACTTGCTTCTTGCCTTACGTTATGCACTCACCAACTGTCCTTTCTCTGAGTTCCTGCCTTGCAAACTCAGTGTTGTCAGCTGCAAATGCTGTTTGACTATTTGTTCTTTTTTTATTATTATTCTCAGGTGTTTTAAGGAACTGGAACCATGACGGACTCCAAATACTTCACAACCAATAAAAAAGGTTAGTGTTAAGCTGGTGTAGTGGATTGGAGGTGGTGGGTGGCTATTTTTACACAGCTTTTTAAACTGCATGCAGAAGAACTTGTGCTTTTCTGTTAGCTCTGTCCCTGTTTTTTGTCTTAATCATCCAGGGAGAAACTTCGAAAGTAGGTCACGTGGTGACAAAAGACAAAACTGATGTCTTTTACAGTTTTGTGATGCACAAAATGACCCAAATTGCTGCTTTTTCAAGGATCAGAGAACAAAACATTAGGATTTCAGTGCAGATCTGGTCAGAGACAGAGTTTTAGTTATGGGCTAACAAGTTCAAGACTGAGGATGGTTGTTCTGTCGGGCATCACAGGACTAAATTGATTGAGAGACATTTAATATTTAAGGTATAAGTGTATATCTCTACATCAAGCTGTTGCAAAGATAATGGGATTTTCTATTGCGGTTTCCTCCAAAGCTGCAGTTCTCCGTTTGACTTTCCCTTGGCTTTACTGTAGGTGTGGTGGTCACCTCACCTGAGGACAAACTGCTGCCCTTAAAAAGGGGGAAGAGTGGAAAGGATCTTTGGGGACATTTTAGCCATTCACCTGTTTCAGAGCAGGGCTTGTTCTGCTGAAACTGTCCCAGGCAGATTTTATTTTCTAACCTGTTCTGAAACAAAACACTGTTGCTGACTGCAATTTAAGCCTGATTTTGCTCATCCTTCTCCAGTAGATGTGGAAAATAGTTTGCATTAACTTCTCCTTTTCAGAATGGCTGAATGTTTCTGATGAATGCTTGCCAGTAAAAAAACTACAGTGTTGATCTATTTGTTTCATTAAGCTTCAGAATGAGCTCATAAATTAAGCAAATGCAGTTCACATCTTTCTAAGGAACGACTCTATCTGTAAGTTCAGTCCTAAAGGCAGGGCTTACTGGGAGGGCCGCAAGACACCAGCGGGCATTATCTGAGCCCTAGTGAGCGTGCTGCTGCTTGCTCAGCTCCGTGCCAGAGCACGATCTCAGTGTAACGCGAGCATCTCTTTCTCAGGCAGGAGGTATGATGAGCGGTTGCTGCACTGTGTTCTTCAGAACAGTAACTTTTCTTTTTTGAAGTATATGTCAGTCTTTTCGTGTCAGGCTCTTCAGTAATTAGTGCTGCTGGTCTGACAAAGTGGCATTGGTGCATAGGAATTGAAGATTAGGGACTAGAATGTATTTTGTCAGAGATATTTTGATATTTGTAATGTGTCCTCAGCCTGTGGCTTCCAGTGGGAACAACTGCTCGCTCTCCTTCCTGGGGAAAGCTGTCTCAGTCGGGAGTGTTATCCTGCTCACACTACTTGCTCTGTCTGGAACAGGCCTGATAAGCAGTCTTTTGTAGGTGTTGCTTTATTTTGCAAACTTGCCTTGTCACTTTTGTGATCCAGCCTGAACTGGCTTTCCATGCAGTAATATCTGGAAGAATTAGTGTTGTGGAAAAGGCTGCTTTGGCAATCTCGGAATCCAGGCAAGCCATGTTATATGCTGCTTTTGTTAGTAGTAGCTCTGTCTTTCTAGCTTGGAAGGAATTTGTTCCAGTGGACTAAATTTGTGCTTTCCTGTTTCTGCTGCTGTGTATCACGGCATTTGGGCTACACTACAGTCTGCTGTTTTCTCATTGCATTCGCAGGAAGCAGGCGATGATGAGCAAAAGTTTAAAAAGTCTGGGCAAAATTCCTAGCTTAGTTCTTTTTCTTGCAGGCATGAATCTGGTGTCTCCAAATATCTTTTCATCCTAGTTATATAATAGTTGCCTCTGAGAAACAGACGCTACAGTGATGTGATTTAATGTTCTAGAAGTGGGAGAGCTGCAACATGCAGCGTGGTTCTTGTTAACTGCTTTTTTGTTAGCAAGGTATAGCCCATATCATTCTCTTGAGTGTCGCAGCTTTGCTTCTCACTGAACCATGTTCTCCATAAGGTGTGACAGCTTTCACATGCTGCTGTATCAGTTTTATGGGAACAACAGGCCAGGAAAGTAAGAAGTCACTCTTGAACTATCCCTAAAGCGAGACCCTTTTCTTCTTCCAAGAGGCTCAATCTGTTTTATCTTCTGCCAGGAGAGATTTTTGAACTGAAGGCTGAACTTAATAATGAAAAGAAAGAGAAGAGGAAAGAAGCTGTAAAGAAGGTTATTGCAGCCATGACCGTGGGGAAGGATGTCAGGTAAAAGCAACTTTTCTTGTAGCTGTAGCAGCTCTGGTTGTCCTGGGACTCAGTCGCGTGTAGTGGGCATACATCTCCATGGAACAGCTCTGAGTGTGTCATCTCAGTGTGGCTGGATAGTGAGGCTGGCTGTGTCCTTGCCTGTGCTGCGCTTGAGTCACAGGTTTCTCACGCTCCTTCCTGTGACCGAGAGCAAAAGAAACAACTTGTTTTCAGTGCTGGTTTAGCTAGGTGCCAATAGCTCTTTTTATTTAAAAACCCATCCGGAATTCAATCACTTTGTATGTCGCTTTAGAAGATGTTTTCTCACTGCTTGCTAGCCTCAGTTTTAGTGTTAGAAAGGTAATTCCAAGTGTTTTTCTTAGCCTTACTTGTCATAACATATATTTAAGCTACATTTTAAAACGAGTGTTTTTCAGATTGAATGTTTGCCTCATGGTGACTAAAGGACACAGGCATTTACCTTCTGCAGTGCTGTCCCCAATACTTTTTTCTGTCTTTGAGACAACCAGAAAAACTTGCTTGAGTGAATGCTTTCTCCCTTACAGCTTCTTCTGTTACTGGAGTCTACCATAAAGTTGCAGTAGTCCTGGATTCATGGCACTGTGGTCTGTTGCTACGGAAATTAATATAAGGTTGCAAATTTAGCATCATGACTTCATCATAGAATGAAGGAACAGACAAACTGGAAGGAAGAAAAAATAATCTTTTTGGCCAGCAGCACTTGCCTTTCACCTTTAGATCTCTACAGCATACCTGAGAGCTGCAGAAATCCTTGTGTAACTTGCTGTGTTCTTCTGCAGTGCTGTTTAAAGATTGTTGCTTGATATTTGAGTGAAATTCAGCTTGTCAGCGTTTAAGCTCCTAATCACTCTGGAGCTTACTAGTGTGAAATTTGGCAGGTTCTTTGTAAGTGTCCTGCATTACCAAAACATTTTTAAGCCACTTTTTTTTTCTTGTGGGTTTATTTCCAGGCCTGGCATGGTAGAATTTTGTTGTTTGGTGCACTCCCCAATTAAAACACCTTTAGGAAATTGCATTAGTTTTCACCTGTTACAGAACCAACCTATGTTAAAGCCCTAGAAGAGATTAAATGATTATTATAAAAGCCATTGTGAACTGTTTTGGGAGGGAAGTTGACCTCTCATTAGACAGCAGGGTTCCTAATGTGGAACTTCAGTTTTCCTGGCTTCCTTGATATTGTTACTGTCCCCTTTTCCTACCATGCAATCTCACTACTTTTTCTCTATTCTTGCTTACTGTTGTCAATCCAGCTCACTCTTTCCTGATGTTGTGAACTGCATGCAGACCGACAACCTGGAGTTGAAGAAGCTGGTCTACCTGTACCTGATGAACTACGCCAAAAGTCAGCCAGATATGGCGATCATGGCTGTTAACAGCTTCGTGAAGGTAACTCACACAGCTCATCAGCAAATGGTCCAGCAGAGTGGCTGTCGCCATGTCTCCTTTGTCCGTTAGCCTTTGTGAGCTGTTGTTTATCTCTGCTTTTGTACTTGAGTCTCTGGGCTGGGGGTGCTTGTAGGGGAGCATGCTGAATCCAGTAGGTCTGGGTCCTCCCTCTCACTTGCTGCTGCTAGTTATTGCAGAGGAGATTACTTAAGCGCCCCTGCAAGTGCTTATGAGAGAGCCTGCTCCAGGGAAAGCTGCTTCTATTGTTTTAATAATTGTCATTAAAGACCAACTTCTGGTATTGGATAACAGATTTCTTATTGTTCATCTTCCAGCCTTTGTAGTATCTCTGATTGTCCTGGTTTAAACCCCAGCCAGCAACTAAGCACCATGCAGCTTCTGAGTGCCCCCCCCCAGTGGGATGGGGGAGAGAATTGGGGAAAAAAAAAAAAGTAAAACTCGTGGGTTGAGATAAGAACAGTTTAATAGAACAGAAAGGAAGAAAATAGTAATGGTGATAATAATTACAATAATAAAATGACAATAATAATAATAATAATAAAAGGATTGCAATATACAAGTGATGCACAATGCAATTGCTCACCACTTGCTGACTGATGCCCAGTTAGTTCCTGAGCGGCTATTCCTCCCAGCCCCACTCCCCTGAGTTTATATACTGGGCATGTTGTCACATGGTATGGAATACCCCTTTGGCCAGTTTGGGTCAGCTGTCCTGGCTGTGTCCCCTCCCAGCTTCTTGTGCCCCTCCAGCCTTCTTGCTGGCTGGGCATGAGAAGCTGAAAAATCCTTGACTTAGTACAAACACTACTTAGCAACAACTGAAAACATCAGTGTGTTATCAACATTCTTCTCATACTGAACCCAAAACATAACACTATACCAGCTACTAGGAAGACAATTAACTCTATCCCAGCCGAAACCAGGACACTGATATATGGATATCTACTTCTTGTTTGAATGTTTCAACTGTGCTCTGTGTCGAAAACCTTTATCTCTGGTGAAACTGGAGGACAACTCACTGGAAAAATAACAGCCTGATCGCTGTAATGCCTTTAATTCTGTTGTCAAGTTGCCTTTCCTTGTCTAGGAAGTGTTATTTCAGTCCCACGTTATGTAAGTTAAAACCTGGTGCTTAGAAAAAGTTTGAGACTCCTCCTAGAGTATTATAAAATCTGAGACATTGGGGAATCTCATCATGTTTTAAGTTTCTGTTGGGGTGCCTGAGGCTGAAAGAGGTGAGAAGACCTACCTAGGCTAAGAGCAGGTCTGCTCTTCTGGCCAAAGAAGATGTCCTATCTTGCTCTCTGGAAAGAATATCATTGTCTGTCATATCTTCAAAGTGTAAATCTGTTAGAATGGACTAACAAACAAAAATGATATTTTCCAGCTTCATACTTTTCTGTGCAAGGGAATGTCTGATGTCCCTTTTGGCAAGTTGAGGGACAACTGTTAGTAGAGAAAGTGTTGACGCTACTCTGCATTAGCTCAGCACTTCACGTGCAGTTCACAGTTCAAGGTGTTGAATACACTGGTAAGACATGTGACTTCTCTTGTATGATTTAGAAGTGATGCATTCAGGTGTTTTTTCAGCTGTAGGAAATTTAGACAGTGCAAGGTAAATGTAGCATAGGCTTTTGTAGGTCATTCTGCAGCCATCTTTTTATAGGCTGATTTTGGAGGAGCATTGCTCAGAGGTGCAGATGGATTGGATGTATGGAAAATTATGTAGTCTTGAAGTATGAAATGTTGTATTCCCTTCTGCTTTTTCTTTTTCCTCATCAGAAAGCACCTCTAGACTAGCCTTTGCTTAGTGCTTCATATGTTGCAAACTTAAGGGATGCTTGTGTCTAGAACTGATGGCCTGTGAGAAATAGGCCTTGACTGTTGCATTGTGTTTAGTTGTTGACTTTTCCCGTTATATTTTCTTGCTCCTTCAAACCAGTAAGGCTGGAAACCAGTATATTACTTTGTCTGAAAGTTGCCTGTCGCTAGCTTTTGGGTGGTGAGAGCTGCCTTTCTAGCTTAGCTGTAGCTGCTAGATCGTGTTGAAGAATCTTTGCCTGGGAGACCCAAAGGGACACTGAGATCACAATTTTACAAGCTATCATAGCCTGAAAACATCCTGAGATAATGTAGAATGTTTTTGTGAATGAGTAAGTTCCACCTTTTATCCCTGATCTGAAATAATTGCCTCTTTTTAGCATGTAAGCAGAGAGAATCTTCTTGCTTTAAATAAGAACAGCCTGATTCTGGCTGCAGGGAAGGTATCAGTGGCTAGTGGTGCAGATTTGTTTGCTGCATATTCTGTCCCATTGCAGGACTGTGAAGACCCAAACCCTCTCATCCGTGCTCTCGCCGTCCGTACGATGGGATGCATCAGGGTTGACAAGATCACTGAGTATTTGTGTGAGCCTCTTCGCAAGTGTCTGAAGGATGAAGACCCGTATGTACGAAAGACTGCAGCTGTCTGTGTGGCGAAGCTGCATGACATCAATGCCCAGATGGTGGAGGACCAAGGATTTCTGGATTCACTGCGTGACCTGATTGCAGACTCCAATCCCATGGTAATGTATATGTCCTTCCAGCGAATTGCTTGAGTTTGTAATGGGAAGATAATCAGAAACGCAAAGGCTTTTTAATTGCAACTGGTGCACTGTGATGAATGCATTGCTTAGAGAACACTTGTTGCCTCAGAAAACAGGAAATACTTTCTATTCTTGGATCTGTTTTGGCTTTTGCCTGTTTTGCCTGTCTTGAGTGCTGCAGCAAAAGTTCAACTTCCAGGTCAGATGAATCAGAAGAGCAAGAAATACTTGATGCTACTACCTTCATCGCAGCCTGTAGCTATTGTTTTCCTGCAGGGTTTGGCTTTTCTTGGAGTAAGAGGTTGGATTAGTTCATTCACTAATGCAGATAAATCCACTGGTCTGCAATGAGTGGAGATAAATCAATGCTTATGTTTTTAAAAAAGTTAACTGAGTCATCAGAGCAGAGGTGGAGATCAAGACCAAGAATTTCACAGGAGTACATTACCTACTAAATCAGTATTTCATCACGGTTGATGAAGGGTCCATTTCCACGCCAGGCATCTTCCACTATTACTTTGTAACTAAAAGATTGTGGCTGATGGATTGAAGTGCCCCACTGCGTAATCCTTTCATTCAATATTTTTTCCTGTGATCTACTAGAATCCAGTGAGCATACTGATAATCGTTGTAACTCTTAGCAGGGAAGAAAACTTGTGCAATTCAGTTTAACTCAGAGTTTAAGGATTTGACTGCTATTTTTTAGCTCTTTTAGAGCACAGATCTGATTTGTCTCCACTTAAAGACATAATTTCATATTAGTGCAGGTCTAACAGCTCTTTCTATGGTGCATGAAACCACATAAAGCAAATTGCTGTCCTGTTATAGCTGTCTTTGGGCAGGTTTGGATAAACAAGGTGCAGGTGGTAAGGTACCATCCCCTTTAGTAGGAGGGTGAAGACTGCTGATTGCTTTTCTTATGGCTTTCTAGAGACAGTAAAACTAAGTGTCTGACTTTCACAAGCACAAGTCTGAGCGGTGGTGCCTATCAGAAGATATAGGTGCCTATTGATTCTGATATCCAGCTCTTACAAGCTGTTCTTTTTGTATGCCTCCCTGATTTATTTTTTTTATGCCAGGTTTCTGCATGAATATTGATGACCACTTGAAGATGTTCTGTCTGTCTAGGCAATTTTGAGGCATGTAGGGGAACACCTGCTTTTTTAATTTAATGTTGAGGGTGTGCCTTGCAGCCTCTGAAAGTACTTGATGGGGCTGCTTTAGTTCCACATAAATGCTGGCCCCTGGCATTCACTAGCTCACAGGCAGCAATGGAGTGCGCTGTGGACAGGGATATAAGCTACTCTTCTAGCCTTGGTTCCAACTCTTTAATTTTCTTCTGCTGATTACAGCCACATGGATATGAGTTGAGGAGCTCAGGCTGAAAAGATGTGGTACTTCAGGAGAAATTAATAAGGTTTTGCTTGCCCTTTCTGCTTGTTGATCTGTGTGGAACTAACTGTTTTGGTAAGTGAACCATTGGCTGTTATGAAAGCACCAATATCTATTTCAAAAGTACATTAACTTAATACTGACTTAAATGAATGGGGAGAAGAGGATAAATACCAAAGGGCAGTGTATGCTCCATTTGCTAAATAAACCACCAAAAGTAGTATAGGGATTCCTAAAAAAACAACAGTACAACTACTGACCTTCTTGATGGTGATGAGGTTGGACTGGGACAGCAAAACCTCTGCAGCTGCTGCAATTGATTGCAGCTCTACAACTACTGAAGCTGTGCAGGATTACAGCACCTGCCTCATGTTGTACTCACCTGCTCTTCCCGAAGCTGAGGATTCACAGCAAGAGAATGCAATTTGGAGGAGTAATGGTGATGGAGAGGCCTGTGGTGTGTCTTCAGATCTGCAGACTTTGAGAGGATCATGTGGCTGGTGTTCAGTGTACTGTTTTCCCAGGTTTTACTGTAGAGAGGGCATTACATTCTTGCTTTTTAAGGGAGCATGGGGAGAGATTTTATCAGGTTCGGGGCTCTTATAGCTGCTGACTTAATACAATATTTAATCTGGTTACAATTTTTAGCAGATACAGACATTCCTTCTAGTTAAGTTTATCACTTTGGTCCCCTTTGAAATTCACGCCTTTGTGGCACAGTGATTCCCTCAAAAGTACAGGAGCTATCCACCCCTAATTAAGGTTCATGTTCCTAGTCAAAACATCCAGCTCATTGCTGCTTTCTCCATGTGAAACTCCAGTGGGGGTTCCTGATGGCCAGGAGTTGTGTTTGCCAGATAAGTTACATTTGTGTGCAAGTTGATATTAAGGTATTTCTCCATGATCAGGTAGAATGCATCCCTGCCTGGAAGCTCTTTTTCAGTAAAATATATGTATCAGTATTGGCTATCAAAAGAAAGATTACTGAAAAGAATGGTACAGATGGATCTACCCTTATGGCCTATTCCTCTGTAAATGATACATCTCAATCATTGCAACCTGTTATCTAAACTCATTCATATTTATATTAAAAATGTTTCTCCTCTTTTGATGACTTGTGGAAATAGGCAACATTAGACACTTAATGAAGCAGAATTTTGTAGACAGGAAACCCACACTTGTTCTGTCTTCTGAGAAATGAGGATTTTGAGCAGGAGCTAAAAAACTCCTGTTGAAAAATAGTCTTCATGAAGGGTTTTATTATGGTTTTGTAATTGGCTGCCTCTAGCACATGAGCAAGCACTAAACATTCTAGCTGGGTAGAGTAACAACTCCATCTGTGGCTTGCTAATTGCCTTGTAATTGTGCAGAGATCAGGATGTGTGTTTCTATCAGCTCAAATCACCCTTATCATAACAATGTCTAAGTTGGAGGTGACCTTGTCAAAAACATTTTGGGTTTGGGTTGGGGTTTTTTGTATTTTTTGTCCAATAATTTGTCACAGAATCGTGCAAACAGATTGGGGATGTTCAGGGAATTGCTTTGAAGTCCTGTTAAGGTGCTGTAGGTGCACAGCCAAGGTGCTTTCCCCCTTTATCTGGGCTTTTTGTTGTCAGGATTTGGCCTTTGTTCAAATACAGTAATACAGTGATCTTTTGAACAGTTGTAGGATTGCACCTTTCCAGATGAGCTGGTTGTAGTTGTGACTAAAGGACTGACACCTGAGTCTGGTAGTTCACTAGCTTGTTCTGAAAAATCTCTGTTGTAGCTTTGCAGTTTCTCCTGGATGAATTAATTCAAAACTCTAATTGCGTATGTACTGATATGGATATATATGGCAAGTTACCAGATGGGTTGGTGGCTTACTACATTTCAGCTGAGTTATATGAGATGTCTTAGCTTGTGCAGGCAATGGGCCAATAACGCATACAAGGGCATGGTTCAGTTATTGGGTGGTTACATTGCAGAAGTTTGATTGTGGAAAGAGTCTTTAATCTCATTTTACAGATGGGCCTGAAGTGCTTGTGGCTGCTCTTCGTCACTTGGGATCCTGCCGAAGAGTTTCCCTCCATAGAGGGAACGCTCATTTCTTCCTGGAGTTGTATTAAGGCAAACCCTTCTCCTTTTTTGCTGTGCATTTCCTTACATGAAGCTCAGCAGAACCAGGTCTGGATGAATATAAAGTTTGGGCCTGGCTGCTTTGGGCTGTCAGTGTGCTGCAGCTGGACTTAAGTCCTCAGGGCCTTTCTTGCTGGTACCTTTGGTATAGTGCAACTCAGAAGGCATGTCCTCCCATAATCCTCATGTTCTAACAAAATACGATTTCAGTATGATGTCCCAGGATTTTGTGTACTGGTGCTTGTACACAGGATGGCAGCTTACTGTAGAATGCCTTTCAAACCCAGCAACAGCAGCAGATAATAGTGGAATGAGAGAGGTAGGTCTGTTACACACCTACTGATGGCCAGAGTCTCTCTGAAGTCTTGGACAAACTTTTTTTTTTCTTTTTCCTGATACTGTCTTGTTCTGACGTTTGTGAATCGGACCTAATGACGGCTCATCGTTGGAGCCTTGCCAAGTGCTGAGTCCTGGTGATGAAGAGCAAGACCACGAGATGGCAGCAGTTTAAAGCAGAACCAAAGCTGTTGATCACTAGACACCTTATTTTGTAACTAGTTCCTTCCTGGCTTTTAGCACTGCGTTTGGTTTTCTTCAGGAATGTAAATATTAGCAGAAAAACCTAAGAGGAAATCCATCTTAAGTCTTACTGGTCTTTTAATATTTGAATGGAACAACCTTTCTTTCCAAATATTTTCAATCCTTGAGCTTCTAGGGTAGCTTTTAAGTCATGGAATAGTTTTCTTGTCAATCTACCTGTTATCCACATGGCTTAAGTTAGGTTCATGTCACCTTCTCCCAGTTCTTTTCTAGGTGGTGTTGGGTTTTTAATTCCTTCTTGTAGCATTTCTTCGTCTTCATATTCTGCTTTGTCACTGTGATGTGCTGGATCAAAGCTTTCACAGGTGTGGCTGTTCTGCTCCCGTGGTTTTGTGGTGTGTATAGACATAACACATGCTGTCCAATAATATGTCATGTTTTACACCATCTACACGTCACAGTTTATTGGGAGAAACACTGTTGTGAATCAATACCGAGTAAACTGAGATCACATAAGAAGCTGATTAGTAAATACACCAAGTGTGTGGAATATAATTAAACTCTTTTGTTGTGCCTGAAGGTTTTTTTGCCTTTAGCATTAACCTGCACTAAGAAGGGAATCTATTGAGATCTGACAACTAGAGGTGATGAGGTCCCTCTTGATCTAATCAGAATTCCTTCTGGCAGTACTGAGTTTCTGTAGTTCACAGACTAGACTAAAAACCTGTTGATATAAATCATAGTGCTCTCTTGTCTCTCCTGCTGAGACTGCAAGCCATGTAGGTTCCTCCTCTGCCAACCAGAACTTCAGAGTGTATGTTTGGGCTTCCTGGATGGCCTTATGGAGGAAGAAGGTCCACCTTTTGTTCTTTTTTCTACTAGCTGGCAAGCAGTATGTCCTTCTGAGATTGTGTCCTGAGCAACAAGCTTGTTTAGAAACAGAAGCAGCTTTTGCCTCCTGGGCTGTTCTCCACTGCGTACTTTACAGGAATTTTATCCTTCTCTGTATAATAAAGCTGAGAAATGAACCCCTTGCTGAGAAACTGTTGGTGGTCCTCTGAGTCCCAAAAGGACTTTGTGGGAGGCAGTCTGGGACATGGCACTTCCCTTATACAACAGGGAGTGGAACACCACCGTCTTCATGGGCACAGGAAAGCACTTGTTCTTCATGGGGAAACTTGTACTTCTCACAGCTGTGTGTTTTCTCCTCTGCAGCTGATGTGTTATCTAGTGCAAGGAGTGAACAGCCACTGCTGGATGAGTTAATGATTCCTGCTTATGAAGGCTGGAAGGACTTGAAAATTCACATCCTAGTATGGAGCTGAATATTACTAGGAGCTGTGGGTTGTGCCTCTGCAGCATGTTGTCAGCCTGGAGCTGCCTCTAAGGTACCCTGGCTGCCCCACTGGCCAAAAAATGTCCCTCTTTTCAACCTAGGTGTTGCAGAATGAAGGCTGTACCTTGAAGTCCCCCACCCATGTCTGTGTTGGTTCTGAGTGTGGTTTGTGGTTTTTTTTTTTTAATCTGTTTGTGCTGCAGGTGGAGATAATATTTCCTTCTGAGAGACACTTGATGGCATTTGTAGGCATCAGTAGGTGGAATTTGTTTACCCATTGTTGGATATGTTACAGTGAACAGGACCATTGCTTAGGGGCTGATGAAGAGTGGTGGCTTCACTTTGGGGGTCTTTAATGGATGTTCTTGCTGTTTACATGAGGCTGCCTGGGAGGGAAAGGAACACTTTTTGCAAAGCAAGCAGACAGCTAGCAGTAGCAAGCTGGAAATGAAATAGGTAGAGGTTGCAGAGCCTGTATATAACAGTGGCTATGTTAATGTATGTGGTGGGATGCTTGAAAGAGGCAACGTGGGAGATTGTGAGTTCAGAAGTTCAGAGTTCAGAAGCCAGCTGTGTGTCTGTGTTGCAGCAGTCAGACTGCAAAGATTTAAACTGGGGAAGAAGGAAGACCTGCCATCTGTAATCAATGCCATGGCTTCTGGTTAGCCAGTCCGATCCCACTTGCTCTGCCTGTGGTTGTGGCTTTGGGCTGAGCTTCTGCAGCTGCTTCTCTAGAGGAAGGCTGGAGTCTCACTTTACTGAGTAGCTAGTTTTTTCTCCTGGTTGTTGTCCTAAACAGGTCTGAGGGAATTTCAAGCCTGCATGTGGGACGTGATTTTTTTTGTTGTTGTTTTTGGTAGGCTTGTGGATGAGGGATGCTGGTCTTGACCACTTTCCATAGAAGCTCTGCTTTTCCCTGCCTTTTGAATACTAGCACTCTAGCAGAGAGATGCAACAAGTTTATATGATAATGCATGAATTTCCATGACTCCGCAGAGCCTGTCCTCCCAGACCCCTCATCTATAAAGCTTAATTCACAAATTCATCCATCAGAGACCCATGTCCTTCCAATTACTGCTACCAGTATGTGTCTAATTTCCAAAATGTTAGTCTTGCCGAATAGATCATTCCAGGATCTCTAGTATCAATCAGGGTCCAGGGGAATTTCGTTGATGTGTGTCTAGCTAGATGTTACATTTTCAATCGGAACAGACACTTCTAGCTATTGACAAGCACCATTTGTCAAAAAATGCTGTGGCTATGATGTTTTGTAACTCTGCACCCTGCTTTTTAGGGCTACATAAGGTTTTTGTTGATGCTTAGCTGGTGCTTTTCTTATAAATAGCTGCTTGGATCAGACACAGCCCTGTTTGCCACTGGATGGTGCCAGTGAGAACCTCTGCAAGGAAAATTGCAAAGGGCCTTACAAAAAACAAACAAACAAAAAAAAACCTGCAAAAGAAACCTTCCTGGTGTGTGATAGGTGCCTGATCCAGGCTGGGATCAGACCATGGTGCTTTCTGGAAGTAGCACAGGGGGTTGCAGACCCTCGGTGGCTTCTTACAGAGCTTAGTTTCCTGCACTGTGGGGCTCAGCTGTACCAAGGAGAAACCCTTTGTGTTGAAGCCATCCCTGATCAGCTTCTTGTCTACCTACCACAAGGGGTTTAACAGTTGGGGGAAGTATGGTTTTCTGTCTTATAACTAACACATTCTGATTTTGCAAGGACATGAGAGCGGGCACAGAGTTTTAGTCTGCCACAAAGTGGCATTTTTCTGCAGTGCATAGTAGGAGCAGGGAAGTGCAAAAACCAGTTAGGGCAAGCACACCATGGGAAGCATAACACTTTGACTTTCCTTTCATTGCCACCTCCAGAAAAAGTCATTCCGCTTGCAAAAAGCAAGCAGGAGGTCTTCCCCACCCAGGCAATTTTCGGGACATGGTCAGGAACTGATCGCATATCCAGCAGTGCAGTTCCAGACTTTTAGGTGCTAAAGTACAATCTCCTGGAATGGAATTAATGGAAGATGAATGACTTACCCAAAGCCCTGGAAATCTGTCACAATTAAGGCTGAACAGGCGAGCTGTTACTTTCCAAGATGATACATAGACTGAGGATAAGTTATTCTCCCAGAGCTTTCACTTAAAGCCGTATACGTTGCATGCATTAACAGTGTGAGAGGTTCATATAGGCTCTCTGACTTGCCTGATTGGGCCATTTTAATTGTTCATAGACCTTTTCTAGGGAAGCAAAGTAGATGAAAGACACAATATGAACAGAAGCAGGGGTCCTGTAATCTGGAGAGAGTTTGCCTGTGTTAGTACTTGTTAGGGACCTTTCAGGCACACAGCATTGTCTGTGGCCATGAAAATGAGCAGCCCTGTGAAATATGCATCCATGCGAATGCCCCTAATATCCCATCTGGGAGTCTGTGCTTAATGACACAAACGTACCATGCAAGCTCCTCTTCGAAAATGTCAGCACCTTTCTGTTCTCGAAAACATCATGTGGTGCCTGACTCCCTTGAGGGTAGGAGCCTCCAGCTATGTGGGGAAGGCTGCCTTTCCTCAGCATCTTCTCAGAGCCCCTTAATTTTTCTTCCTTTTCTTCATTTTCTCCCCATTTTAATGGGATGGTGAGCCAGAGGTTCCTGTTTTAAGCAGCAGAACATTGTATTTCATTAACTCTGTTACACACTTGGTTTAATTCCCAATTAGCCTGGGATGCTAGCAAAATAATCTGATTGCTTTGACTGTTTGGCGTTCTAGATCTGCCTAGCTTCCCTCCTGTCCCCCCACCCCCTGCAAAGCTTTTCCGTGTGGGTTGATAGGCAGACACTCAGGTTTTCACCCACCCCCTTTCCTCCTTGTTAATGTATTTTATACCATTTGCTCTGAGATAAAGGTTTGAGCTGCCAGAAGGAATAACTGGCAAATCAGTGTTCCTACCTCTGCAGCTCTCCGTGAGGTCGGATCTGGTCTCTCTGGCTGCAGAAGGGGTTTGTCTGTAGGTGGGTTTAAAGATGTTGGGTTCTTGTTAAATCCGTAATGTAGTTTTGAGTGGAGGGTTTATTATTTTTTTTAGTAAGAGCTTGTGAGATTTAGTTATCCTTATCCCAATGACACTTCTCTGAGAGTCTAAATTTGTTGGGAAATTCCAGCCAAAAAGCAGATTTATTGTCATTCGGCTCAACTGTGCTCTAACAGGATGTTGCTGTGACTGCATTTGAATAATGTTGAAATGTACCCAGGGTGAACTGATTTACATCAGCAAACCAGGGACCTATAATTATTATTATTAAATCTTCAAATCTGCTCTGCATTTGTACTTCCTAGGTGGTGTTTTTTTTAGGCTGAGTCTCATTGGTTGGTAGCTGTTAGCTTAAAGACAGTATTTTTAAGTGCAAGTCAAGTGAGGCATTTTGCCATGGAGTTAACTTATTAAGCTTTTAAAAGCTTTTCTTGTTCATTAACTGTTTGGGCTCACATATCTTTGGCTGGTGGGTTGACCTTGGTTTTTTTCATTATTTTTGAGAACTAAAGACTATACTAGCTGTTAGTTGCTTGTCCTTTTAGTCTCCTTCTTCCAGTCTGTGAAGTAAGTTACACAACTCCTGGTTGGTTTCTCATCAGAATGAACTTGTTGCATGTTTTGAAAAGCAGGGAGTACTTTGTTTGCTAAAGAAGCTTATGGCTTTTTTCCTCAGCCAAGGTGTGGCATTGGCTGTGAAACTTGTCCAGTTCCATGGAGGACTTTGTCCTATACCACTTGTAAAGCTTTAGCTTTACTTTTAGTATGTCCCCCAGCAAGTACATCATCACTGCTATTTATTTTCGAGGGAAAAAACCCAACCTGTTGTGTAACTTATTATATCACTTTGTACCTTGTACTTGCTGTTCAGTGCGGTTGGACTTCATTATCTTGTGTTGCTCTGTTAAGGATGAAGCATCAACTGAGTTGAAGACTTAAGGTTCAGCCTTGATGTTGTAGATTTTCTTTGGCCAAAACATCTTTCTAAATATTTCTGATGACACTTATGTGACTGCCAAACTATATACTAGGTTACCAGGTGATGTAATACTTGAATTGGTGTTGACTGGTTCTTAATGGGCTTTTTTTCCATACCTAAGTGATAACTGTTAGTATCCCAACTGTGGACAATGCTTCAATCTTTGTTTACATGTTGCCTGAGCCATCACTTAGAGAGAGCTGTCAGCAAAGCGGGAGTCGTTGTGTACTGGAATGAAACCATGCAGTGCCAGCTTGTATTGCTCTATGTTCCTATCTCGTAATGAAGGCGATGGCAGTGCCAATGAAGAGAGGTGAGCATGCATACTTGAACCAGTGTTTATGTTGGACTGGTTCCTGAAATCTGTTTTCATTTCAACTGTGCTGCGGCTGTGTAAAAAGCCTTGAAGATGCTAATTATTTTTGTTGGCATACCATAACATATCAATATGTTCAGTGCGAATCGCCAGCAAGTACTTTTTTTTTAATAAATGTTGCTTAAAGTTTGAAGATATTCCCCATCCCTTCCCTTATCCCCTTTTGCTTCATTTATCTCCTTGTCGCCAACTTGACAGCAGCACTGTTCTGCTGAGGTAGAAGGTGAGGACCAGCTTTAATTGTGGACTATAAGATTATAGATCCCAGCTCGTCTGGCAGATCTGAGCTGCCACCAGGTGTTTCACAGCCCCTTCTAGTCCTTTTTTTGTAACACCCAAGGAGACCACAGCCCATGCTCCTAAGTGCATCTTGCCATGTGACACTCTTTCTCATGGATGCTTTTAATGGAAATCTGACATCTGGTGGGCTGTCATGTAGCGTCCCATCTTCAGCTTTGATTTAGACACTTGCATGTATGCTGCCATGTTAGTTTCTGAAAAGAGCCCCAAAAGATCCTAAAAGCAATACCTCATTCACAGTCAGGTCTCTGGGTTGGAGCTAGTGTGTACCAGGCAGCTCATGGTAACAGCATTTCTGTACATCCTTTGCCTGTGGCAAACTCAAAGTGATAGACTTTACTTACTCTGCAAGGAAGGAAACTTAAGCACAGCTGCTTTGACTTGTATTTGCCCCAGGGTTTAGGACATCCACATGGCCCAATTATTGCAACGCAAGTAGTGCCTGGCAGTGTGCATGCATTTGCCAGACCTCAGCCCTATTCCTTACTACAACTGACAGGTACCTTTCTGTGATGCTTTGGCTCTGTAACTTTTTTTTGTTACTTCAAAATTTTTTTTCCAAAGTTCTCATTTCATTTTATAAGTGCTTTTTCATAATGATTTTGAACTTTCCAATTGCTCTTATGATTTGTCTTCACTTGTAAACTTCCAAAATATAGTGAAATTAAAACAGTCTTTCACTTCAGTTTTATGCTGTGTCACATTAACCATTCAGGAATTAAGCAAATTAAGTAATGGGAAGAATAAGCAGCATATCTTAGTAAGTTACTCATTAAAACAGTACAAGAAGACAGCAGTTCTGATTGCTAATGATTTTGGTGACAGAAGGCTCATTCAACTAATGAAATTCATAAAATCTTGGATCAAAATCCTATCTCTGACCTCTAGGTGTGAAATGCAAAACAATCAACATTACTGTGCTTGTGCAATGACTTTGGAATATTTTGGTTTAATGACAAGCGGTGATGGGAACAATGCAGAGAATTTTCTGGTTGCGGTGTTCTTGTTTTCAGTGTACTGCATCAAAAACATCTTTAGTCATCCAAAGAATCAGACTATTTTAGTCCAAGAATCCAAAGAATCAGGCTATTTTAGATAAGTCATTTCTCTGGCTTAATCCCTTAGAAAATAATGCTATAAATCTTCATTTTAGTGAGGTGGCTGGACATGATATACATTGTAAAATATCCTGAAAATGCCTTTTCATAGGGTATATCAGTTTTGTGTGTCAAACTCAGGCTTAAATCCCTTTTCTAGTTAGTTAAAAAAGATAAGAGACTTTCGTCTTGTCTGCAAATTTCTATTTTTGTCTATA
This sequence comes from Haliaeetus albicilla, assembly GCF_947461875.1. Lineage (NCBI taxonomy): Eukaryota > Metazoa > Chordata > Aves > Accipitriformes > Accipitridae > Haliaeetus > Haliaeetus albicilla. Next base: position 7,636,542 of record NC_091491.1, read on the forward strand.
TATTCTGCAACTTTTCTATTTTAAAAATTTTCACATGGCGTCTGTTAGAATAACTGTTGAACTTGAGTATGGAACTAAGAATTAGAAAATTGTGTTGCACTCCCACTTCTTGCTCTTGTCAAGATGGACCCTGGACCTCCTCTCTGCTTCCTTTCATCCATGCTTGGAAAAGAGAAGACCTTATATAGTCTTAAATGTAGCAAAAATATTTTCAGTGATGAGTTGTGCTAATGCAAGCCTTGTCTCTGTAAAGCAGACAAATGGATGATATGGAGACTATTTGGAATTGAAATATGTGTTGTTAAAAATTTAGCAGGAATTGCCCATTTTAGGGAAATTGTGTGTTTGCTTTCAAACTGGGTGACCTGACAGAATTGCTACAGAGCTGAAGGCTGCCTGGCACCTGACATCTCCTCTTACCGAGGAAACGGTTCTTCTCATTGCTCGGATTGTGTTAAGCAATGTGCCATGGGACTGCCAAGGGGAAATCAGGCAAGAGGCATCCATTCCTGAATAAGTAGAGCAATTAGAGGTTTTGAGACCTTGACTCCATCAGTTGAGCATCTCCTGGAAGTGAGAGGAGATGATGCCTACTTGAAGCAAGCCAGGGTGGAACTCGAGAGCCTGCAGGAAGGTGAGGTGTTCTTGTTCCATGTGGACTCTCTCTGATGCCATCTTTAGTTCTCTCCAGAGTAAAGTTTCTTGTGACGTCCTGGTCCCAGGTCCCCATTCTGTCCACCGGTGACTTTAACTTTCATTTATCTTCAACAAAAATACTTTCAAGTTGTGAGTTCTCTAGCAAAATGCTCTTTCCACCCATGCTGGCTTTTCATGTTTCCTGTGTATGTCAGCAGCCCCCTCCTGCTGTGCTGCTATTCTTTCACTTCCACCCCAAGAGACCCTTCAAATTTTGGCAAAGAGCAAGGTTACAGTCAAGCTTTGGGCTCACCAGGTTGTTTGTGAGGTTGTACTGGTCCCTGAAGGCTCGGATGACTGACATGGCGGCTGCTGCTCAGCAGCCGATAGCACACACCAGGATCTCTGTGGTTTTCCCCATGTGTAACCCATGCTAAGCCCAAGTTAATCCTTGCCAAGTCATTGATGACACGCTAGCAAAGAACACGTCTTCTTGTCTCTTCTTCCAGGTGGTAGCAAACGCTGTGGCTGCCTTGTCAGAAATCAGTGAATCTCATCCCAACAGCAACCTGCTGGATTTGAACCCTCAGAACATTAACAAGCTGCTGACAGCTTTAAATGAGTGCACGGAGTGGGGCCAGATCTTCATCCTGGACTGCCTGTCCAACTACAACCCGAAGGATGATCGCGAAGCTCAGAGGTACGGTTGTTCCCGCTCTTTGCATGGGCCGCTTGGGGTTATTTGGTAGCAGGGCACTTGCAGGCTTCTGGCAGTGTTACAACTCCTGAAAAAGACTTGTGATAACAGGAGTCTCTGTTGAGGTCTGTAACAGCGCAAATAAGACTTGAAGTAAAAGAGGTTTAAAAGGAAGGCAACTTTCGGTACTTTGGGCTGATGCTGGAAACCTGCCCCTTCCCTTTGCAGAACCACTTTCTCTGTTTATTGTTAGTTTTTTTCTTTTACTTTTTTCCATTTAAAAGGCTAATTCTTATGGGAACTGGCCCTACTAAGAAGCGATCAGCCCAAGACAAAACCTGTAACAATGGAAGCACTGTTTGGAGGATTTTCTGGTTTAAATCGGAGCTTTCAAATCTGGTTTTGCTACTTTGAGACACAAGAAGCCCTTATAGGTTTGGGGGTTTCCAAAGTACTACAGGTCTGAGACTGGAATATTTTTTCCAACTAAAAACTGGTCTGTGATATGGTAGAACTGAAAATAAAGGTAAGGAAATTATTTTCCTTATCACTCCAGTTTCATTCTTGTGCTTTTACCTTTAGCTGCAATGACTAAACCTAAATACAAAGACCTTAGGGTTTAGGTAGTGGAGTGTTAATTCATGCACTTCAAGCCTCCTCCTCATCTGTGTCCAGAATCACCAAAAGTCATATCCTGTACCCAAGAGAACAAGGAACCAGCAAGAAGAATTATTTGAAACAGGGGAATTCTCCGACTTGATATATTTCATGTAGATGATGTGGGGGATGGAGGGGGAGGAAAGGGCACAAGCCCAAGTGCAAAATCCTGGGCAGGCCTTTTTGAATTTGATGGGTTTCTTCACTGACTGGTGTTTGAGGCACAACCGATAATCCACTTTTTAAAAAAGGCCTGCCAGTAGTCTTGCTGATTTTTTTTTTTTTTTCTCCCCACCTCCCTCCCCCTTGTGTTCTGTTTCTGTGCCAGAAACAGCTATTAATGAGTGCTAGAAACCTGCAGAGATCTCCAGGGTGTCAGGCTTGTATTATTATTATGTCAGAAAGGGACCACTAGTTTGAACAACTGTGAACATGTCCCAGTTCCTCATCCGTAATTCCTCTGAAGTGGTGTGTAAAACTGGATGGGCAGTAACTCCTCTTACTCCTTTGTGTGGAGTTTGACTCTTGGAGCCTGCCTTATTTCAGATAGGAGAATGACAGCACTTAGTTTTATATAGTGTTCTCCTTCACAGCAAGGCTGATGTTGTTACCCCTGTGCGTGGAGAAACTGAGGCACGGAGAGATGAAGCAGCTTTGGCGTGCCAGGTGATCTTGGGCGGAGGTGGCTGGGGATTGCCCCCAACTCTGACTTAGACTCCTCTGCTCTTCACTTAGCCATGCTGCTTCCCTTCCAGGGTGGCTGAAAGCAAATCTTTCAGGGAAAGAAACTTCAGGAGGCACAGATGGGAATAAGATTGTTCTGGGTTAGCAATATGTGGGAGGGGGTGGAAAGAAACTTGACAGATGCTGCAAGAAAGACCATATGAACCCAAACTTCCTTTCTGCTTGGGATGGGTTGTTTAGGATGCTGTTGATTGTAGGATCCACTGAGGCAAGTGGTGAAGCTGAGACTTGGGAGGGTATTTAGGTCACTCTTTCCCTATATCTTCAGAGTAACAGAAACCTTTTTTTGCAGAAACAAATGGTTGAAATGGCAGCAACCCCCCCCAAGCAAGCCAGAAGCATGTATCACCTCTGAATGATTATATGGGGGCTAAGGTGTTTTTCTCATAGCTGTTTTGTTAAAGTTGTGTTTGTAAGTGACAGACGAGATCACAGAAATAGAGAATACCACCAGGCAAAGGCAGGAAGCACTAATGACTGAATATGTGTTGGGGCTGTAATGCTGAGATCTGGAAGAGTTCCTGAGCTAACTGTGGCAGGAGAGAAGCTTGAAGCTGTGAGAGAAGTCATTCTTGTCTGCTTCGTGCTGTGTTCAGGAAAGCAGGACTTTGCCTGTTCTTATGAACAAAACCAAAGCAAAGTAGTGTCTGAGAAGCTGTCTTCAGCCATGTACAATCTTTAAATTCAGATAAGACCTGAAATATTTGACATTCTGAAATACGTGTGAACCCTTTCTTACTCCTCTTTCTCCAGTATTTGTGAACGGGTGACCCCTCGGCTGTCTCATGCCAACTCGGCAGTGGTGCTGTCAGCAGTGAAGGTCTTGATGAAGTTCCTGGAACTTCTTCCCAAGGACTCTGACTATTACAACATGCTGCTGAAGAAACTTGCCCCTCCGCTGGTGACTCTGCTGTCTGGAGAGCCTGAAGTTCAGTATGTTGCCCTGAGGAACATCAACTTGATTGTGCAGAAAAGGTAAAGCCTCAGGGAGCTGTTATTCCTGGGTTGTCGAAGGGCATCTAGTTATCTCAGACCTTCAGATATTTCTACATGCACAGAACTTCATTTAATCCAGGTTCAGATCCCTCGAGGGACAGTTTAAACAGTCTCATGACTCTGGTAGCCTGAATTAATTTTCTTTACAGCATACTTGTGATACTGGTATCATACAGTATCTCTTTACCTGCCTCTCTCTTTGCCACCTTTTTAAGAGCCGTAAGAACTGCCCTCTAATCAGACTCTAAATTAGATTGCAATAGGAAGGAGGGTGTAACTGTACAGTTCATAGTGACCTGTAGAAACTCAATGTGCCTATGCTATTCTCTTCAGCATAGAAAATAGAGGCTGGTGACATACTGATGTACAGTGGGTTGGTTTTTTTCACCAGTTTACTCCCACATGCATGTTTAAATACTGTTCCTTGCTGGAAAGGTGGGATAGGTTGGATAGCACTTTGTAGATTGTATTCAGGGCAGAGTTACTGTGCACTGGCATCTTGCAAGTGAAAGCAGAAAATGAGTTTGTAGGTGGGGTTTGCATTGAGATAAGGATGTTAGTCTTTCACTGAAAACACTGTCATCCACTGACTGACTGCAGTGGTTGGCTCAGCAGTTCAAATGGAGGAAGTAGAGATGTAGGCATAGACAGACTTGAATTCTGCATTTTGTGTCTAAATCTTTTTCTCCAGCTTCTAACTTTCTTCAAAATGTTGTTCTCATATGTTTGTTTGCATGTCCTGGACACAAAGGGACACCATTCTGTTTCTCAATGAATGTTTGAGTAGATTTCTAAACAAAAGATACCTTTGGTTAGGATATAGCCCATTGTTTTTACCAGCCTTAAGTGAAACAATGTTATGTTCCCCCCAGGCCTGAAATCCTGAAGCAGGAAATCAAGGTGTTCTTCGTGAAGTACAACGACCCCATCTATGTCAAACTGGAGAAGCTGGACATCATGATCCGCCTAGCTTCTCAAGCAAACATTGCCCAGGTCAGCTGAGGAACTTCCAATGTGTTCTGCATGTGTTCTGGGGATGGAAAACCATCTCGGGGTCCTTGCATGAGGATATATGCAGCTACTTCTAGTGTTGTCCTGGCTTTTAGGCATCACTGTCCCTGGTAGAGTGCTCTTTGCAGCTACTTAATGGGAGGTGTTGGAGTTTCCTCCATAATGTAAATGTTAATAGCATGGTATGTCTTAGATCGTGACCATTAGGTAGATCTTGTTTTACAGATTACAATTCCAGGAGGAGAGCTGATGTCTCCTGTCAAATGAGTCACTGCTAGTGCTGAGGTTGGAATGAGAGGCTTGTTTCAAGTGAGAGAGGTGTGCCTGTAACGGGGGCATTCAGAAAGGCCAAACATTACTGAAGTGTGAATTTCAAGTGTATTAGTTAAATTGTTAAACCCTTGCATAGGCACTCTTCAGAGCTAAAATAACCTTTGTTTTGTTTAGCTTGCTTCCAGAGTTGAAATAGCACAAAGCTAAAGCTAAACTGAATTGAGACTGCTTTACAGCCTAGATTCTCCTTGGATTTGATATTGTTTTAATCCACATTCCTTTCTGAGAGGAAGTGGCCTTGAGTGCAACCCTTGCCACAAGGCCTAACACTAATGTAGAATGATTAATGTCTCTGGTTAGTGCTATTATTGTGCTATCCTAATTGTCACAGAACAGTTTCATTTAAAGTGTCATTTTTAAGCAGCTCTCTTCAGCTCTCTCCTCTGATGTTTTTTGGAACAGAGCAAGATAATTCATGCCCCTTTTGTGCTGGGGACATGGAAAACATTTTAAAAATCAGTTTCCATGAGAACGTATTCAGAATTTTCTATTTACTCTTGGTAGGTTCCATACCAATTTTAATGCATAATGTTTAGATAATGCAGGTTGTTTGGATGAAAGGCAGTGGTGTCTGGAGGGCAGAGTCTGGGATTGGAATCTGCAGACTAACGAATGACTCTTCTCCTGGTTCTAAAGAGGCATTCCTAAAAACAACCCCAAGCTTCATCAGAAATATGCCCTGAAATGAGACGCAAGGAGAGCAGGCTTCTACCTGCATCCTCCCTGTGTGGCTTGTCAAGACTGTTCATCTTCATGCCTGTTCTAGACCAAGGCAGCAGACTAGTTGTATCCGAGTCACTCAGACTTGGGCAGTATTTGAAAAGCATAAGCTGCTAAACCTGGGTGCTCTAAGTACTGTGCAACATAGATCATCCAAGGAAATAATAAAACTTCAAAACACAGATGTCCTGTCTACTCCTTGAAGATTTATTTGTCTGCAGTCTGGCCCTTCAAGGCCTCTTCATCTTGTCATTGTTCTGAACAATTTGCATTGACTAGAGATTTTTTCAAACCACTGTCTCGCTTTGTGCTGTTCACCTCTCCTTTGCTATCTATTTGTGACATCACGATGAAATCCCCGATGTCACGTTTGACATGAGAAACTGAAACAAATGAGTTTATGAGGGAATATAAATTGTGTAGGGTCTTTTTCTAATTTTTTTTTTCTTTCTAAACTAAGTGATTTGTTTAAGACAAAGTAGCTTTTTAGTTAGTGGTTTGTAAGATCCCAGCAGGTCCTGGTTCAAGCCCTTGTTCAGTTTCCATTAGCAAAAAACCTGAGACAAACCAGTAAATCTTATTCTTAAGAGGGGGAAATATCTTCATATTGTTAATCTCTGTATAGGTGTTCCAGGGTGTCCTCAGATCTCCTCTGGATCCTCAGTTTGGATCCAGTAGAGATCCAGATGTTCGTCTCAGCACAGAAAAGGAGGGATTAAGAATGGTTGTTGCTGAGAGCTTTGCATACAGTGAATGTAGAACAATAAGTACAATAAACCACACATAAAATCTATGTGTATGGATGTGACCCCTACTTCACTGTATTTTCAGTGTAAGAATGAACAGCAACATTTAAGTTTGGCAGGGCTGACTTTGCCCCCAGCTTTTGTTCAGGGGAATTTGAAAATAATCTAGACTGAGCTATCTTTTGGCTTTGGCCAGCCTAAACCAAGTCTTGCTGCCAATCCAAACCAGTGGGTTACAGAGACTGATTACAGAGTTTGTTAGCTTTGAATGTGTGTGGCTAGCTGTGGAAGAATACATCCTGCTCGTGTTATGGTATTCAAGTAGCATCACTTGTCAGAGTGGGATGTACTCTCTGTGTGACCCCAGAGATTCACATTGGTGTGCTTTCTCTGCAGGTCCTGGCAGAGCTCAAGGAATATGCTACTGAGGTGGACGTTGACTTTGTGCGTAAGGCTGTCCGAGCAATTGGGCGCTGTGCCATCAAGGTTGAGGCAAGTATCTGAATCTTAAGGTTTTCTGTGATTCTGTGTTTTCAGAAACAATTATGAGCTTTGCAATCTTGTTCCCACCATATGCAAAGTTTCTTTGCTCCTGTGTGGGCAATCAAGTGATCTGGATATATCATGCTCATGGGCAAAGCCCCAGCTGAACAGTAGGACTCGTGAGCTCCAGGTGAGTACATCACAGGAGGGTGGTGTGCTCCTCTCAGACCTCAGCTTGCAGGCAGAACAAAGCAGCTAAATCATCCTTGATGGAATATTTTTCTGCACTGGCTTCAATGGAACAATGACCACTTATCCATGAGGACCTCCTTTAATAGCTGTGGCCTGACGTTTTGAAGGCGGAAGGAGAGGATATTGTGCAAAGAAACTCAGTATTATGAAAGGTTTTGTCTCCCTCGTTGCAGCTGAATAGAACACACATGCATAGAATTACAGAGGTTTGGTGCATGTAAGTGCAATTTGCACAAACATAGTGGCTCCATCCTGCTTATCTAGTGTTAAAGGTCCATATAGCTTGTAGCTTCATTTGGACTGTGCTCTCTTTAGCCTAGATGCTTATGCAAGTAAGTTCCCAAGAACCTCTGCAGTTACCCAAAACAACAGTCTGAAATGTCCTCTGCCAGTTGAACATCCACCAAAATGCTCATAACAGACTTATTTTTTTTTAGTGATGTCCCTGTTAATCTCCCTGTAAATGAATCTGCTATGCCTGACAGGAGCTCAGAAAGCCTGTGAAGAGAGGGAAGACTTACGCTGTGGTGTCGGTACTTTTCAGTAAACTGATAACTGAGTGCAAAATGTCACATAAGTGGTCTAATTTCAGCTGAGCTCATTTAGCTTTTGCTAAAGTGTGTTCCTATGAGCATTGCCTGACAGCAGATTTAAATAAAAACCTAATCATGCCTGGCTGAGTATAGTGTCAGTGCACAGGTTTCCCTTGTTTCAGCTAAACTACCCTAAGTCTGTGTAGAGGCCACCAACTGCTGACACCACTGTCTGCACCATGCAGCCTTTTCTTCCTTCCTTCAGCTCCTAAAGGTTTATCACTGCCATGGGCTTTCTTTTAAGCGTGGCCCAATAGAGCAGGTGATTGCTGCCTCTATTTCATGTCTGCAGTTCAAAATACTGGAGTGCTTCTTCCATGTTGTGTGCAGGCAGGAGGCTGTCTGGATGGAGCCACAGCAGTAGAAACAGTAGAAAATGCTCTTGAGTGGGGAAGAGGGCTACTGAGAAGTCAAAAGAAGCTGGTGGTAGCCTTTTTTTGTAGTGGTGCTTGTGCTGGGAAGTGGGAGTTTGCTTTAGTTCTCAGTAGACACTTTCTCACTAGGATTTGACCATGCGTCTGTCTTAGTTTCACATGAAAGGTGGTGGTATTCCTGCAGTATCAAGGTGTTTTTAGGCGTTTTTACCCCTTTCCTGCCCTCATCCCCTACATTCTTTTCTTCCCAGCCCTGATATGAAGATGGCCACATTCAATATGCAAAGGACTAATAATAATGTCCCAGCAAATGTGCAGTGACCCTCTAACTGTGTAATTGTCTCTCAATAAGTCGCGTTAACCTTGATTTTTAGCAATGCTCCTTGGAAGACACTGCTGCTAAAGATGAGGTCTGTTTACTCCTCTAACGAGAGCCAGATTTAAGGAGGGCAAATATAGAACAACTCATTACAGTGTCCTCATCTCTAGGTTAATCCCTGTCCCCAGTGCATCTGTGTTTACTAGAGGCTGTTTGCACTGTGAATTATGACTAATGGAAGAGCATTCTCTCAGCCATCAGTGTCCAAGTTCCCAAGGCTTAGAAATCTGCTTTTTGTCATAGGGCACAGCCAGCAGGAGCTGTTGATGAATGAATATTCATGGGGAACCTCAGCTCTGCCTTCAAGGATCCTACCTTTTGTCTAATTGTCTTCCCGAGAAGAGTAAGACAGTAAATAAATTTGTCTGCTGCGACGTGCACCATAGAGCAAGTGTGGCGTTACCTTTGCTGCGCAGCAGCGCATGGTACTAACAGCAGAGGTAGTGCTTGTTTTGGAATTGTAAGCAATACCCATGCTGACTAGCAGGGCTGATGGGTTTTGCCCAAGCTTAAGTAGTCATATTGATTTGGGGGATGTCAGAACAACATCATTTTGCATGGATAGTCTAGCTGGGCTCAGAGTTAGTTTGAGTATGTCTACAGCAAACCGTGTGGTATATCTAGACTTGACAGCCCGAGGTGAAGGTATCTGGCTTGTGCATCAGTTTGCTCCATTGACAGCACTAGATGAAGAAGTCGTCTGATGCTTTGATTGTACGGAAACAAAGCACCACTCCTACAGGAAAAGGAAATGAAGTGGATGCAGTAAGAACAGTGATTCCTCTGAAGCAAAGGAGAAGCAGAAGGAGCCATATTAGAAGGGGATTTGTCCCGGTTCCAGGAGATTCTGCCAGCAGTCTGGTTCTTAGAAATCATTGAGGCTTACAGCTGTGAGCATGGTGTGTGCTACTTCAGTAATCTTGCAGGATTTCATTTGGTGTCTACAGAAAACCAAAGCAATTTTGATGTTGGTTGGTTGTCCTTCCTCACTCCAACTTGAGTGCTGTTCTGGTTGGGGCACTCTTTCATCAGTTTGCAGAGCACTGCAGTCCCCAGGGAGGTCCACCTTCAAGTAGCAGTGTGTTTACAAGGGATGGGGTGAGCTGAGATGTATTTTGTTAGAGGAACTGCTCTGCTGTGCTTGTGCCCACGACTGCTCACTTTCCAAAGGACTCTTGGGCTAAAAATCAATACTGCATATTTCAAAGTGGATGTTTTGCTCTTCCTGGAAAAATCATGCTTTGAAGTGTCTAAAGAAAAGAAAAATAAACCTTAATTTGCTTTTCCTTGAATTCTGCAGCTCTCAAAGCTTTGCTAGTTGTAGGCTTTGACAGGGCTGGACTGCTTGTTGCAAAGAGTGACTGATGCTGTAAGTTCTGTAGAGCTGGCTTAGGACAGATTTACCCCAAGTGCCCCAAGGCCCGCAGGGCCATGTGTTAAAACATCTAGTGAAAGTTGTTGAGAAACTGGCAGGAGATGAAATTGCAAGCTCTGAAGCATCTATCTTGCAAGGACTCTGAGTGGGATTCCTACTGTGTGCAATGTCAGTCTGTGTGGAGGCAGGTTCATGGTCAGTCTCAATGAAATGGAAGAGTCTTCCAGGTCACAGGCCTCAAATCTCTTCTTGAGCAGGAGAAGGGTGCAGAGTAGGATGTTGTCAGATTGCCATTTCACTGACTCTGTAGTGGCACAGTACCTGTAAAGCTGTGCTAAGGAGGGAGAGGTGTCATAAAAAAAATTATACCAATCATATAAAATTACACGATACCTCTCCTTACTCTGACGCCATTTGTATTGGATTTTTTTTCTGTTTGGTGTGAATTGCAGGGGAGAGCCTTACGACCTTTAGAGCCAGTTTGCAAAGACAGAGCAAATGCTGGTTTACAGTGTCTCCTCTCTTGGCTGATCCCCACGCCAGCATTGCCACTGTTTGCGCTTGTAGGCTGTGTTTGTAAGATACCACAGCTAGAGTCACAGGGGCAAGAAATCAGCAAAAGGTTTTAGTCTCTGCTTGTCCCAAATTCAGCTCTACCGGTCTTGAGGTTTGTCCTTGAGATTTTTGTCCATTTTCAAAAAAATTATTCCTTTGACTTAAATGCCAGAGCATTCCTCCTCCTCCTCCTGCCCAGCCTTCAAGTGCTCTGAAAGTGAAGGGCACTGTTAGCTCACTCGAATTGAAAAATCCACCTACGTTGCTATTGTTTGTGCCCTACGATATTTGTCTCAATCCTGAATGCTTTATGAATGTTCTGATGGTGACTGCCTAGGCAGTGTCATGAGCAGTCTGCTTCTCACATTAATCACCAGCTGTGTAATGAGGCTTCATATGTGCTCTGCTAATAGCCAAATTGCTGTCCTTATCTGAGACTCTCTGGTGCTGGAGTGGGTTGCTCCTGTGATGTCCTGCCTCACTGTGCTGTTTGGGAATAGACCTCCCTGAATTATTTGCCTCTGTCTCAAGTTCTGGTTCCTGGACCATGCCAGTGTCCAGTCTTTGTTATGTTACAGTGCCTGTGGCTGGGAATTTTGAACTAATTAATGTGAAAGCTGCATTAGCAAGAGCTGGATTTCTATTTATAGCTGTATCTTCACATGTTGCTAGTGACCTCACCCCAAAAATACTGAACCTCTTGCTGGTGTGAGCTGCTTTTTGCTGCTGTTCTTGCAGCATGATTGACAGCATGGTTTTCTCCCGCTTACTAGCTTCCCCAGACACCTTCCAGCAGTCCTTGTCAAAACTCTCCCAGCTTTGGTTGCCACAGCTTGGGCAAGTCCAGGAGAGCTCATTCAGTGGCCTTTTTCAACTGCTAGTCAGCAAGAGGGTGATATAAGTAGTAATGCAGGCAATGTTCTTAAGGTCTCTTGTGTGGTGATCCAGCTATCTACTGGCACAGTTGTTTCAACTGTTACTTTTTGCAGGAGTTGGAGTCAGCTGGTATCTCCACTGTAATACACAAGCACTTGTCAACCTGTAGTTTTTTTCTGGACATGCATATTGAGTTGGTAGCTGTCATCCTTTTGTCTTCCCACTCTGGGCCTTTTCTCCTGTGCCTGCCTTGTGCCTCAGTGTGCGCTATGGGCTGGGAAGGAGTGTTTCTTCAGCTTGTTTTAGTTGTACTGTTCTGTTCTTCTCTCTAGCAATCTGCAGAGCGCTGCGTGAGCACACTGCTAGACCTCATCCAGACCAAGGTCAACTATGTGGTCCAGGAGGCCATTGTGGTCATCAGAGACATCTTCCGCAAGTACCCTAACAAGTACGTGAAAGTAGTATAAGGTTTTTGGGAAGCTCTTGTCTGCTAGCATCAGAATAGAGCAATGTAAAACTCACTCAGCATAGCTTACCAGGGCTCTGAAGCAAAGGTGGCCGTTTTTCTGAAAAGCAACGTCCATTCCGATTCTAGGTCCTAGGTACAGTAGGATTCGGAGGCTGGCTCTAGATGAGGTATCACCCTGACACATTATTAGTTTGAATTGAAAGCTTCCTTCCCCACCACTCCATATTGATGCTGAGTATAAGCCTTAATCAAAAGCTAGTAAAGCTCTTGTAGAGAATGCCAGAAGGAAAGTTTGACCAAGTTTACAGCATCAGGCTTCTGGTTTTGCTCGTCTGCTCTAGAAGGCTTATACAAGGCCATGAAGGTTCATGGCACTCATGATCTGAGATCCCAGTCAGATTGTGCTGAACAGAACACTGCTGGTTTTCTCCATCGAGTGTTCTCTCTGGCTTGGGCAGTACTCAGCTTCTTTTAAGCTGTTTCTGCAATAAGGTTTTGTCTCTTCAGCTACAGAACAGCAGCAGTGTCTTTCAGCAGAGACTTCATGATCACCTAAAAAAGTAATATGGGAGATCTGCAGGCCTCTCTGGCAATTTCTGCTGTCAGCTACAAGATAGATTGCCTGCTTATGACAGGGATACCCACGCATGGGAATAGGGGAAGCTAAATAATTAGTGTGGGGTATTGTCTGTTTTACAGCAAAGCCTTTCGGGAAGTGTAATATGCAGTTTAGAGTTACCAGTCTAAAGATGCCAGTGAGGCTGCAGGATCTGATACAAACTCATGGTTTGAACTGTTGGATGATCAAATGTTCCCTTTAGCAAAACAGGGAGAGGGAGGCAGCTTTGTCTTGCATTCCACATCTGGGTGCTCTTGCTGGTTAATGAAACTGCAGAGCTCTTGAGGACCCTGTGACATCTTAGTACTCAGCCTGGAAAAAGAAAAAGCCTAGGAATATCTTCTGTAGTTGAGTGAAAATGCTGCTTGTTGCATAGAAATACAAGACATTGTAATTCAGTGCAGGATTCTCTGCAGAATTATGTGTGCGGAGATGGAGTAACAAGTTGAAATCACCCCAGTAATCCACCTGTACTCTGACAAATCAGGTATGAAAGCATCATTGCCACTCTGTGTGAGAACCTAGATTCCCTGGATGAACCAGATGCCAGAGCTGCCATGATCTGGATAGTGGGCGAATATGCAGAAAGAATTGACAATGCAGATGAGCTGTTGGAGAGTTTTTTGGAGGGCTTCCATGATGAAAGTACTCAGGTAAAATTGTGTTGTACATCTTATCTGTAGTGTTTCATGCAGTGTATGTATGGGATGGAAAGTAAATATTATGCAGTGGTCAGAAAATACCCCCCAATGAAAACTTCAATATTTGGCTAAAATAAAACTCTTGGGAGACTGTAGACTTGCTCTGTTGTCTGTATCTCCCAAACTTCTCTTCTTGGAAGGATAAGACAGAACAGGAGGGGTTTCTAGATGTTGCATACTTCTTGGGTAATAGCCCTACTAGGGACCAGAACATACAGAAGAATAGTGATGAGATGCATAAAAGTATGACATAAATCTCAGTGTGCTGATCAGGGACTTGTCTGCGAAAATGTTTTGCAACAGGCAAGATTCTGCATCTCATTGTAATGGGTTTCACTGGCAAAGAATAGTATAATGTTGTTATAAAGCATAGGACTTGAGTTTCATATCAGTAAAGGATGTTGAGACTTGGGAGGTGTCGCTAAAGCATGGATGAATTTTCTTATCTCTACTGTGTCCCTTTCTCTTAGGTGCAGCTCACCCTGCTGACTGCTATAGTGAAGCTGTTCTTAAAAAAGCCTTCGGAGACACAGGAGCTGGTTCAGCAGGTCCTCAGCCTGGCCACGCAGGTAAGCCAAGATATCCAGTGAACCAGAGCCCTCCAGATGCTGTGTTGGCCTGCTGTGTGGTGTCTCCCATCTAGCAGGCCAATCAGCTTTGCAGTAGATGGGATTCAAGCGTGTTCCTCTCTCTCCCATAGCGACTCCATTTAAGAGCTGCTCTGTGCCTGTTACCATGCCATCTGGCATCTGCTCTCTCCTCCTCAGCTCTTGCTTCATCCTAATTCCTTCCTTGTTCCCTCACCAAATGAAAAGTTAGAGACAGGGTAGAGTTACGAAGAAACAAAAATGCTTTCTCCTTGAAGGTGGCTTGCATCTGGAGCTAAGACAGAGGGAAAGGGCCTGGCAAAGACTTTGTTTTGCGAACAGCAAAGCATAAGCAGTGCTATGAAAAAGAAAGAACTGAGGTTTGGTTTTTTTCCTTTGTCCTTGGATGCTGTCAACCAATGTGGCAGCTTTGCTGGAGGCTGTAACAGTGGGTTAAGATCCCAGATTCATTATGCATGAGGTGCTGAGTTATGAGCTCAGATCACTGCAGGCGGGGCTGGGCTTGAGCTGGCAGACAGAAGTGCTGTAGTTCAGGAGGACAGAAGTGGAGATGTCGTGGTGGCAGGAGTGGGGAAGACCTCAGCTGATCCTCCTACACTCCTTGTCTGTAATGACTGGGGTAAATGTGTGATGGTGTAGTCCAAAAAGAGCAGCTCCTCTCCAGACCTGCTATGTCAAGTGATGGAAATAGTCTCCCAGCTGTTCTGAATAGGCTGCGATTTTTTTCTGAGCAGAAAACCTGGAGTCAATCATCAGCTGGCCTTTTTGGTTGTCTTTGCTGCCAGAAGTCATGGCTGTGGACTATTAGTACTTAAAACTTTTATTCATCCCTTTGGGGGTGTCGCATTGGCCAGTGGCAAGAAATCTGTGGCCTGCTTTTCTTGCTTCAAAACCTGCTATTAGGCAGGCTCTCAGCTCCTCTTTAGAGAGGGGTGGGCCAAGGGCATGCTGTGTCATTTGTCTAAGTCAACAGAAGAAAGGTACTAAGTGTTAAAACCCACTATGCTGAGTCACAAAACACTTAATGGCACCCTAGGAATATAATAGGCGTCTGTTTTTTCTCTGTTTGTCACAAATGTTGATTCAGTCTGGCTTCTTGTATTTTATGTGAATAATAAGTCAATGTAGGATAACTGGCTGTAAAACACTAAAAAGCCTCATGCTTCAAGGTCTGATTTCTAGGTAGAGATACTGTTTTTCACTTGAGTGGGAGAGTAATTACATGTGTGTTTCTTTCCCCAGCCTTAGGTATTGTTGCACTTTGAGTGTCTCAGCAAACTGCAGGTGTGATTGTAGCAGGAGCCAGCTTAATCCAGCCAACACTGGTGAAAATAGCAATGAAGCAGCTGGGGATGGGAGGGACACAGATGTGTAGCAGTGATCAAGGTCCCTGGCAAACCCATAACCTAATGGATGGCACAGAGCCTCTACATCTCCATAGCTGTTGTCTGTGTGGTGTGGGTGGGTAACCAAGCTAGCATGGTTTTGTTGTTATGCACCACAGGTGCACATGCAGACCCTGGAGAGGGGAGAATTGGGAGAAATGTGGAAAGGGAAGATCTGAGCCTCTTGTTCCAGTAGATTTACTAAAGTTTCAAGTCTGTTTATTTGGCTGTGGGAAGAAACAGTCAGTCTTGAATCTGTATGTGCCTGCAAGTAGATAGGAGCATGTGGTCTTTCATGCCTGCCCTTGTAGAAGCCCTGCCTGATCTTGATCTGCCTGCCGCAGGCAGCCTGCAGAGAATCTTGTAGGAATTGTTAAGGGCGAAGGGTGTAAAGAGTCCACGACTCCACCATCAAACTGAAAAACAGCACTGCAGAGAAATCTATCAGTTGACCCAGACATTGTATCTAGGTCCTTACAAGCAAAATGAGCTTAGCGTGCTCAGTCTCATTACAAATAGAGGTTTTGCTGTGTGCCTGAGAATGTCTTGAGACAGACGGCAGAGAGTCAGGTTATAGCAGGTCAGCAGCAGCGTGAATGAGATCACAGAAGAAGAAAAGAAATGACAAGGAGGAACGCCAATGAGGTATACAATATGTTGCCAGAATTTTACGGGAAAGCCTCAGAAACATTTACCCCGTTATTCTGCTGATGTGGGGATTAAAAATCCTAGCTCTTGTTTCCATGAACAGTTCAAAACATGTTGCGCTACAACATAAAAAGCACACCACCTCCCTCTCCCTAGAACATTAGCTGCAAACTATCACCAGTCACTTTGCTGTTCTGGGCAGAGCTATTTGAAAAGGAGAGAAATAATAAGCACTTCATGCAGAGGCAGAAGTATCTGCAGTAAAACAAGGGTATTATTGACAGCTGGAGAACCGGTGAAGTATCTGAACTGTGTATCATTAGCATCTTTCCATATGTCATTAGATAACTAAAAGGTAGGATAAAGAAGATCTCTTTTAGTATGAAGAATATGGCCTATTAAGATCCATCCTGTAGCTCTGCAGTGTCTTTTTGTCCAGCAGTGCCCTTGGGTAAGTCATATATTTCCAGGAATCTTGGATCATTCTGTTACAATGTGCAGTATTGCATGTCTGCTCTTAGTATGTGACAGAGTCATTTTGACTCGCTTTCTTTTCTTCTGTCTACACCCCCTTGGATTTCTCCTAATACTTACTGTTATGTCAAGTGGCACAGAGTTTGGAAAGTAGTTGATGGCTCTGTGGGTTGGAGCAAATGTGGGATGTAAATCCTAGGCTTTTTGCTCCCTGACCTGCTGAGCAGGAAGCTAGGCATTAATACTTTGGTTCTCACTTTTAATTTTGGGATGTTCTTCACAACAAGCAGTTTGTGTCATCATTCTGAAATTGGTGACTGTTGCAACTGGATGGTTGGTTTTTTTTAATCCAGCAGAATCACTGCTAGAAAAATTAAGTGATTACAGGCATTAGTCCGCCTCAAACCTGTGACCTGTATTGCTTTGTCCCAGGATTCTGACAATCCAGACCTGCGGGATCGTGGCTACATCTATTGGCGCCTTCTCTCCACGGATCCAGTGACTGCCAAAGAAGTGGTCCTGTCAGAAAAGCCACTTATTTCTGAAGAGACCGATCTGATTGAACCGACTTTGCTAGATGAGTTGATCTGCCATATTGGGTCTCTGGCTTCTGTGTACCACAAACCACCCAACGCTTTTGTGGAGGGGAGCCATGGGATCCACCGCAAACACTTGCCAATTCACCATGGAAGGTAAGCTGAGGCAACCGTGGTGATGATGGGCAGGATTGGTTGTTTCTTTCTAGCAAACAGACCAAAAGGTGCAAAGACTTTTTTTTTTTATAACACTCCAGTGGTGTTTTGTTGATTGTGTAGGGGCTTGCAGGTCATTCAAGGGACCATTTCATTGTAGAATTTAATCCTGGGTATGGAGTGTCTGAGTTCCTGGATCAGAAGACAGAGGAAGTATCAAAGTTCTTGTGTGAGGAGAAGCTATGATGTTTTTTCAGAAGGCGCTGGCTGTAAGCCCTCTTGACATGAGAGTTTGAATAAAAAAGCAGAAGCTTTGGATAACTGGTGCAAGGGCATACTTCCAGGAGGATGACTGTGGTAAAAACAAACATCTTTTTGAGAAGGATACACTTCTTTGATTTTGTAAGAGCTTTTGCTTCAGCAACAGCGCAGCTTTACAAGCCTCACTTGTGTAGAATAATGCTGGTTTCCTGGAACAGGCAAGTACAGGGATCCTTTGCTGTTGGAATGTGAAATGGGGAAGGACTGGTAAAACTACCTTTCTCACTTGGTGCCTATTAAGCAAGGGGAGTGTACAAGCCATCTAAGCCCGATCACTAAAAACTGGGATTAAAAGAAGATGGCCAGACTGCTAAGGTTCTGTCTAACCTTTGGTGGGGGGGGGAATGCTTTGGCTTATTGTCTGGGGCTTAATGCTTCCGCGTGATCATAGTCCTGGAAGTGGGTTAGATCTGCAAGAGCAGGCAGTACAGTAGTCCTGGGCTGCGGCTGGTTTGCTGTTGAGCCTGTTCCTGTGGTTCCTCATTCAGGTAAGCAGTGCTATTTGCACTAACGGTATTAATGACAAACGTAAGTGTGCTTTACAAGAAGCAAGAGTATCCAGGCTTACCTCTTAATAATATTCCCGAAGTGACATTTGGAGTGCTATTTTTTGCTGTTGCACTGATAAATCAGTGTGCGATGCTGCTCCTTGTCTATTTTCTGACACCACTTCTCTGCTATTCTTAGCAACTAAAGCTATTTCTGTAATAACTAGCTTTTGGAAGCCGAGTTGTTTTCTCCCTGCCTGTGAAATCAAGTCTGGCTGCATTGACCCAGGACCAGGAAGCACAAGCCTACCAGTTGGAGAAGAAAAGCAGTGGCTGCTTTCCACAGCTACCCCTCCTAGTCAAAGATTTGCCTCAAAAGCAAAATGAGCTGGGGTGAGGGTTGCTTTGGTCTTTGGTGTTACCAGCCTTCCTCTACACTGTTGTTTCAGGTCACTATGGAAGCTAACGTTTTAGGGGTTTTTAGTCAGCTCAAGAAATTCAGGTTTTGCAAGGAGTGGTCTTTTTACTAGCTTCTTGAGTATATTGTGTACATGGCTTGACTCTCATAGCTCATGCTCAAACAGTCTGCTGACCTCAAATCTTTTCTGACTATAGCAGTGTTGTACATTGCCTTGGTGGTGTTTACTACCAAATTACCCATTCCTTCAACGTAAAACCTTCAGGCCTCAATCAGCAGTGGCAAGCTGAGGAAGCCAGAGTTGGGGGAGGGTCTCAAGGGTGCTCAGCAGAGCACGCTGCATACTGATGCAGTGCTCTAGACTGTTTGGTAAATTAAAAAACTGAGTGGTGTTAATGGCACACCAGGCTTCTCTGATGTGAACTCACCTCGTAAAGACACCCCATTATTGTGGTTTTCTGCTTTACTATTAGCAAAAGGACAGTAAAACCTTACTAGCTGATGCCAAGGCCTCCTTGTACCATGTCACAGCATACCAAATTGCCACTTTCAGCAATGAGAATTACAGTGAGCAGCTCTGCAGGAGCATGGTTGTGGAGAGCCTGAATTTGTGCATCCAGTATGATTTTACTGATGACTAAGAAATTGGTTTGCCTCTTTCTGATGCTGAATGTGCATGAAAAGATACATTAAAATCTGTCAGTTTAAGGCAAGTTAAGGGTGTCCAGTGAAAGATAACCTCCTCACCTAGCTATTTGGAGTTATCTTCATTACTTCTGCACTCCAGTAATGACCATTCTGGTGGCTGACCCATCCGCTAGAGACTGAGGTTTTCCTTCAGATTGCACAGTGAGATAGAGGTGGAAGCATGGAAATGTGGAGATGTCTACCGTGAATGTGGCTTAAGAGAGTCAAGATAGCATTCCCTTGAGTAGATGGGCAGAAGTAGCTAGATGAGTGGTGCTTTCCTGGGTATAAACCTATGAGGAGTTAGTTACGGTTGGGAGAATGCATGCACTACATTGCATTTTGATTCATTTCTTTTTCATTCAAAGCAGTGTAGGACAGGTTCCTTTCAGCTCTCAGCTGATGGGAAGACCCATTGAACAGCTCACAGATGGTGAGATGTTCCTGCCTCTTCAATGAGCCCAAGTGTCATAGAGTTGCAGATGAATCCTAAAGGTGGGGGAGAAATCTCCTGATTGCTTGGCAGTGTTTCCTCATATGGTGGCTCCCACCACCCCTGCTCAGCTATAATGCAGCTGGGAAGTTTGGGGAGATGTTTACAAGGCTCCTGGGAGAGGAGCAGTCTGGTTAGACCTGGGCAGGAGTCCCCATTCCCACACAGGCAGCTGCAGGAAATTTTTGATTCTTGTTCAGGCTGTGCATCCCTTGTGACACCCAACATCTGGGAACCACTGGAGGCTGAACTCACAGGAGCGCCAAATCTCCAACTCGCATGGGCAAACCCAGCTGCTAGTCACTGCCCAAGACTATAAGGGAGAAAGCTCATGTCAAGTCTTTTTGCCCTTTATAACCCACATAATCTTTATTCATTTTTTCTCTTTCAAAGAAAATGCAAAGTTGTTTATACAAATCTCTTTAAAGAGGCCCATTCTGTACAGGAAATGGAAGGCCTGGTGTTTTGGTTTTTAATACAAACTGACTTAGCTTTGTCCTTTCCTAATTTCTTGTTGGGCTTTGGGGCAACTGCAGTTACACAAGACCTTGAAGGATTGCTTTATCTCCCATCAGAAGAAGGATGAGTAAGTGTTGAAGAGGTGTAGTGTTAAAGGGATTATATACTGGGAACGAACCAAGTGTGTGCACTACCGGCTTGTAGTGTGCCTCTGCTCATACATGCTGTTCTTCCCCGTTCTCAGGTTGGGGGTGGGAGTGCATCACGGTAACCACTTGCTCTTCAAAAATCTTTTAGTTAGCTGTTCAGCATACTCAGAAATCTCCCTGCTGAAGGCAGAAGCAGAAAGGACAACTAATATTAGTACTATTAGGGGTCTAAAGCTTTTAATGCAAAAAAGCTTTCAACTCTTTCTGTTGCTGCCTAGTAACTAATTCATTCTGCAGTCCTTATGCTACATCTTTTCCTCTTGGCACTGAAGTTGGGAGCAGCTTATACTCTGTTGCTAAAGCTTTCCCCTCAGTAACTGAATAAGGATAAGGAAGAGAATTGTGGCTACTCAAAATCAGGAGCTGCAATCCTTGCAAAAGAACCACAGTGTTAAACACCTTGTCAGGATGCTAATTCCCATGGCATTTGTGTGCAATTACCTGTTGGCTGCATCTGCAGTAATATGAGCTGGAAATGATTTTGTCAGTTACTGCTGGCAAGAGGATACAAAATAGATTTTAAGTTATCTAAAATATTAGCATCTCTGGATTTAAAGAATAAATACATTGTAATGAGATCTGCCGGGGCTACAGTCAGTCTTACTTTTTTTTTTTCCTCTCCTTCTAAAATTCAGTGGCAAGTGAATATAAAAGGTAGCCAGACTGCATATGCTGAGAAATTTTGGAGCTGTATAATGAGCATTTCTAGACTAGTAATTAACATGCCTGCTAACTTGGAGAAAAGGAAATTACTGATAGAAGGGAGGAATCAATTTTAGATTGAGGTCTTTAATTAGAAAAGAGTTGCTGGTCAGTAGAAGGTGGTTAATCCAGATCTGTGGGGAGTGGTTGAGTTTGCACTCATTAGAGTCAGGGCTCAAGGATTTTATCAGTGTTAGGTCTCTGAAGAAAGCTGGATTTTTTTTTTTTTTTTCCCCCTACATTTACATGTAGTTCTCCAGGCCCATTGGGCTGAAAATAATCTCTATGGGTTTCTGAGCTGGGAAAGTTATTTTCATTGCTGTAGTCCATGTAGTACTCATGGCTCACTGTTTTTGAGGGGTCTGTGATTCTCAAGGTGGGCAGATTACACACTTTGAAGATTCCCTTTTCTGAACTGAAAACCATGCACAGTGCAAGGAAGGTCTTTGTGCTCAAAGCATGTGTTGAAGAACCACTTGCCATAACACACTGCCTTGTACGTGGCAGTGGTCAGATAAGCTGCTAGGATAAGCTTTTAACTGGCTTCTGCTCATGAGCCACCTCTTGCTGTGTTTCCCCATGCTGGGAATCTGGAGACCGAAGGTGACTAATGTTTCTCTCTTCTGCTTCTTATTCCTCCCACCCATAGCACTGATGCAGGCGATAGCCCTGTGGGCACAACAGCCACTACAAACCTGGAGCAGCCGCAGGTCATTCCATCGCAGGGTGACCTTCTGGGTGACCTTCTCAACCTGGACCTGGGACCCCC
Source organism: Haliaeetus albicilla (assembly GCF_947461875.1). Taxonomy (NCBI): domain Eukaryota; kingdom Metazoa; phylum Chordata; class Aves; order Accipitriformes; family Accipitridae; genus Haliaeetus; species Haliaeetus albicilla. The sequence goes on from NC_091491.1 coordinate 7,658,111, forward strand.
AGTGAATGTTCCTCAAGTCTCCTCCATGCAGATGGGTGCTGTGGACCTCCTGGGAGGAGGGCTGGACAGCTTGGTAAGCAGCATCCTCTTTAGCTTCATCTGATGTGAAATAATTGGAGCTGTGCTTATCTCTGCAAAGCCTTGATCATTTGTGCTTGTAATGCTTGGATCACTGAGCTCCCAGTGCTGAGTCCTAAAACTCCAAGAGGATTTAACCAGTGCTATTGTACCAACTTTCAGCAGGTTTTTCCTGCTATAAAATGAATGTTGCTGCATGCTGTAGAATCCCTATGGTCAGCGGATATATTTGTTACATGCTTTTTCTGTCTGTAGAAGAAAACCAAAAAGTTGGTTTAAGGATGTAAAGTGTCCCACTGCTTTGTAATTGATTCAGGCTCCCTTTCAAGAAGGCGTTTGTTCCACCCGCTTCCCAACCCTACTGAATTTCAGTGCAAAACTCTTCAGGGCTGCAGGCCATAGCCCCGTGTCATCCCATTTGTATATTCTCCAGATTATGTCATGGTTTAATATCGGTGACATTTTAATTGCAGTTAGGTCAAGAGGGAAGCAGTCTGTGTAGTCCTCCCCATGCTGCAGCTGCTCATGAGGAGGTATTCTAGTACTAACAGGGTCAAGCTCCAGAGTATGAGTAATTACACATTGCTTCTGCTCTGGGGTGCGAGCTGGGCATGAGCTGCAATGAGAGAAGCGCTTAGCAAGGAGACCGCAGCAGTGGAGAGGAGCTCAGTGCTGTGGTCTTACGCTGGTGGCAGCCAGGATTGAGAAGTGGTGAATGTAATCGTCAGCCTGGGAGTTCTTCCCATCTGGTGGAGTACAGCACACAGATCCATAACACCCTGGTGACTTGCCTACAGGGGTAAGAAGCAGTCTAGGTATATTTGCACCACATAACCTGAGTAAGACTACCCCAGAGAACATAGCTGGGTGTTTTTCAGACCTACAGTGGATTTGTCTTGCTTTGGTTTGAGGTTTGGCTTGTAGTGAGCTGGATTGGGTTATCTGTGTGCCTGGTTTAGGTGCGGTTTCAGTTCTGAGTCAAGCTCTGAATAATAGAGGTAGGAGGCAGCTGGATGAACCCCAATCCTTACTTGTCACAATCTCATTAAAGCAGACATTAAACACGTTTCCAGTTCCAGTGCTTTGTGAGCTAATGAACTGGAAACAACCTAACCCCTAATGGCATTGGTGTTCACAGAGGTCAGATGTGCTTTAGCCTCTGTGCCATCTAAACAGCAGTTTGCTTATTTAGCAAGGAGACTGCTTTTACGCTGGGGAGATAGGGAAATGGTTTAAGCTGGAGCTCCTGCGAAAGCAGACAGTGAGCCCAGAGCAGTGACTTTTGCAGCCTTTGCTCTGCATTGCATGACATGCCACTAAGAAACTGGGACTTTTAATTATGTTAAGGCATTGCAGAAAATGATGCTATCTGTGGTGGCTCAAAATGGCTAGGAGTTAAATTTCTCTGCCTATACTGTCTTCCAGGCCACTTATAGTAACCCTTTGTTTCTCATTAGTGTCAGAGACAGATAAATGGACACAGCAGGAGGACTAAAGCTTGGTTTTGGGAAAAAGAGTTGTCTCACAGTTGGCATTAATGGGCTTAATTTAGTGACCCGCTTTGGCAGTAGAGCTGTTAGTTGATACGGTACTAGGCTTTTACTTAATATTTTTCTCAAGCCTTAAGTAAATCTATGGGGCTGTGGAGTATGATCTAATAAAGTGATCATGTCTGGACGGGGAGTAGCTGTGCCTCGGGCTGTGTGGGCCAGCAGTGTCTCAGCTGAGTTACTAGATGGGGTGAGCGCTAAAAAAAATCTGGTGAATTTTTTTTTTTTTCCTCCCCCTGGAATGCTTTCTGTTGAAGTGCTGTTGCGTCAAATGTCCTGTCTTCTGATCCCTTGCATGTATAAGTGAATCTTTTCCTGATAAAACTCTTTCTCAGGCTTTTCCTTCCCTAATAAGCCTAACTGGTGTGTGAATGAATGTGATCTGTGTCTCTTGTTTATTGTTGTGCGCATGTATTTAACAAGTATCAAGCTGAGTTAACCCTAACCTGGTATTAGCTAAATTGCTAGGCAGTGTGTCTTGGCTGCATGGCTAGCCAAGGGGATTGGTGTTTGGATCCTAGGCTAATATTAAGCCACACTTGTGTGGTGCCAAAAACACAACCTCAAACTGCAGGTACGCACATGCCTGATTTGTGTATGTGGTGAGGGGGTGAGATGCATCAAAGTGCCTCATTGAAGAAGGGCTGAGCTCTTCACCAGGGATCAAAAATGGTTGGGAGCCAGGGATGGTGGTTACTTGGGCTGCTCATGTAGTCAATTAGTGGGGTTGGAGACTGGAATCAAATCCTCTTCCTCTGTCCTTAACAGTGTTCTACCCATCAGTAGGTGTTCTGGCTGTCAGTGTAGCAATCCCTTTCTCTTTCTTCTCCAGATACCTTGTACACAATTTGCTTTATGTTATATTGCTGCCTGATTTGTTCTGCTTTGAAGTTTCCCTCTCCATTACTCCTAATGTCTTTTTTTTTTTTTTTTTTTTTTAGTGCATTTCTTCCCCTGCTTTGTTGGGAAGACTGAGGCTCCCTTACTCCTGCATGAAGCATGGAGTGGTGTGAGCAGTCCCTCTCTCCTCCTCAAACCAGACAGTTTACTTCGCTTTGGGCCCTTGTGCTACCAGAAAGTAACCCTGTTTGGTTGTGAATGCTGAGGCAGCTGCCGTCTTCTGTGTGTGCTGCTTTGGTGTCTCTTTTCCCATCCCTCCTGTTGTCTAAAGAGTCTTAAGTAAGAGTACTGGAACCAAATGGGGTTGGGGTCTGATCTAAGGAAGGATTGAGTATGCGTTTTCCCAACAGGAATTTGGCTAGTGTAAATTTTTTTAAGGGTCCCAGTGATGGAGTTTGTACCAACTCTACTGTTGATCCCTGTTTTCTGCTCATCACTAGGAGATCCCTTTTGGATCTCAGGTGACCTGAGAGAAGACAGGGGAACATGAGATACTCGAATGCAGAGTATTCTTTGCATTTTGCCTCTGGCATTATCTGTCAGCCTGAGCGGGGATGTAAGTTGCTCTACTGCCAGAGCAGAGCAAACCCAAACTCTACTTCCATTTTCCAAGCAACTGTTTGGTATGTAAAAAAAAAAAAAACAAAAAAAAACCCCAACAAACACCAAACCCTAAATAACCCTCTCTGTTACAGTGGAAGAAAATGGTTTGGGATGTGCTTGAGTTAATGCATGAAATCATGGTCTGTTGCTGTGATGGTGAGATTGCGTCAGTGCTGTGAGTGTCTCAAAGGCAGCTGAAGGTCTGGAAGAGGCTGCTGGCAGGATCTCTGCCAGTTTGTCACATTCACTCAGTGTCATGTGTTGATCCCCTCAGATACTTGTTGCAGCTCTTGCGTATTTGATAATACCTCCTTGTCTTTGGAGGGCGTGTCTGTCTTCAGAGGGATGCTTTTGCAATGAAAGTCCCAACAGGACTAACCCAGAAAAATCAACAGCAGCATTAACTTCCACGGCAAATGTCATTCTGCATTTCCATTTTTTAAACTGTGGGGTTTTGTTTTCTTCCAGGCATTTAAATAGAGACTGCATGGTGTAAAACTGGAAAAACACCAAATTAATATTGTTCATTTGAATTTTCCTCAGCGTTGCTAGATATTTATCCCCATGACCAGTGAGACTCCAGCTGCTTGATAAGTTAATTTCTTTAGTGAGTAACTCTTATCTCCGCAGCGAGTCCTGTAATTGGTATTAGATGTAACATGCATATTGTGTATGCACAGATGCTGAGCATGTGTTAACAATTTAATAAAAAAAAAAAAAAAGGGAGAAAAAGGGCCTTTAGTACAAGAACAAGATATGCTTTGCTTATAACCAGAGCAGACTCACTATATGACTTACGGAGAGCTGTTCTCTAGTGAACAGAGCCAGCACTGAGTCTGTTCCAGGTTGTGCCCCTGTCTGCTACCCTGGGCAGATCTTGTTCTTCTGCTTTGCTTGCTTTTCTGTAAAATGGTGACCAAGACCACTGTTACAAAGCTGTTTGAGATCTCCAGCTCCACAGTGTAAAGTAGTGATACCAGTCACTAATGTAGGAGAAGCAAAACTTGCTTGGACAGCAGATTGCCGGATGCGGAGTTGTGCATGCTGAGAGCTGGAGTTTGATGCTTTATCCCCTTAAAGCCGGCTCTTAAGTGGCTAAACTTCATGCAGATTATAGGCAGCCCTCCAACTCCTGGTTTACTGTTGATGCAGCGCTCTGTAGGATATCTGTCCGTGCTATAATGAGCCAGGGTCATTTTGCCTTTAAACCTTTTTGTGTGTTCATTTGTTCTGAAAATCCATTGGGCATGAGAGCTCCGTGCTGCCCGGCACATTGTGCAGCTCACTGTGAGTCCGTGCGTTTAACAGGAGCACGGCACTGTGGCCAGGAGCCAAGGAGGCTGGCTTTCAACCCGGGGGCAGAGCAGTAAATTTGTAGGAATGGACAGGCTTGGATTGTCTGTTATGTAAGGATTTTATTTAATACTCTAGCCACTCATCTACAAGAATATTATTGATTCAAGGCTGGCAGCTAGTCAGACTGATTTATGTCCTGAATTGTAAAGCTTTTTGATAAACACTGGATATCCACAGTATTCTGTAATACCTGACTGGTTTGGGCTGTTCCAGCTGGAGCTGTGCCTCTCTGTGTAATCGGGTTGGATATAGGGGAGTCTGACCCCCAGGGTCTCTTCTGCACGGTTCAGTGCTGTATCCCACCACTGTGCTTGCCTTGAAGTGTTGATGGAGGGCTGGGACCTGAGTGCTAGCTCATCCTCTCCCATGGGGTGTCCTGGGCTCTGGGCACCTGTAGGCTTAGCAGCCTGGAAAGAAACGCCTGCTCCAGTGGTCCTGAGTGCCTGCCCCATCCAAAAGGCTGATGAGCAGGGGCTGCTGGTGTCACTCCCTCCCTGTCTGACTGCTTTCAAGTGGAGAGTTCAAGGTCTGGCCTTAGCGGACAATGCCCTGGCTTGTTGCTTGTTGAGGTTTGATTAGGGACTCACCGATGTTTTATAAAAAAACCAAACAACTTCTACAAAGTTATTTCATATACTCAGAGTAGGAAGCCTCATGTAGTTGTGGAAGCCCAAAAGCGACCCCCAGTCTGCCCTGGGTGCCAGATTCCTCTCCTGGCTCTGCAAGTGACTTGCTATGTATAATCTTGGGAAAGTTACTTCATTTACCTTTTCCTGGAACTACAGTGTGAGTGTCTATGCTAGGTCAGCCCCAACATCTATTTATGCAGTGGATGTGATGCTTCCCCAGGGTGCTCCTCCAGCCTCTGACAAGGAGCTAAGCATCTCCTTTGATCTGGGCTGTTCTGGTTTGATCTAGAAATGATATCTGTTAGGATTTCTGACAAAGGGCATGTGTCCATTGCTGGAGCAGTGCTGATACGGAAAAGGAGCTCTTCTGGTGGGTTGCTCATTCATGTCTGATTTAAGGCTGCTGTTGCTGTAACACTAATGGGACCACCACAGCATTGTAGAGCTGCTTTTTTTTTACACTTTAGGAAATGAAAATGGTTAGTACTTAGTTTCGTTTGCTGATGGAAATCATTCAGCAAGGTAAAGTATTAGTAGTAAGTGCTGCTGAAACTGGTGACCGTGGTATTGGCAGCATGACCTGTCCTCCACCACCTTTGATACAGCTGTCCTTGCTTTGGACAGTAGCCCTTCTCCTCTGCAAGCCTGGCTTGGCAGTATGAAAACAGACACATAATATAGGCAGCAAACAAGGTACTGAAAATGCTTCTGTGTGAGCCACAGCGGAGTCTGCAATGAGATATCTACAGCCCATCAGGATGTCAGAGGATGCAGACCATGCATGATCTGTCCTGCAGTTAAGATGTCTCTAACAGGATTAGCCCAGATCAATTGGCCTGCCAGCAACTGTGCTCTCAGCATTTCAGTCAGCCCCGTCACCGGATTCTTGTTAGGTAAATGCCTTGTGTTCCTTGCTGCTGGGTAACTGAGTGCACGCTCTCATCTAGCTCCTTGAGCTGTGATGCTTAACTCTTGGTTTGGGGTGCGAGGGAGGGAGAAGGTATCAATTGTCCCCTGTTAACCCATGAATTATGGCTTCATGAAATGTATAGCTGCTCTGAAAGCCCTGGCTATGCTATGGACACAAGGCAAAGCAGTTGTGGAGCAGTGGTTGTTGCAGCTTCTGTCCCTGGCTCCACCCTCCCTGTTATTTTTTTGGAGCTCTAAATGCCTCACGTCATGTTGCAGAAGTGATTGTAACCCCTCTAGATCACATGAACACTTCAGCAGAGTCACTTCATTACAAGCTGCTGTTAAGATGCAAATAAACCCTCCTAATGCAGTAACTCCAGCACTGCTACACTTCATAAGTCAGCATAACTGCTTACATGGAGCTGAAATTACAGGGCAACTGCTCTTCAACTGCAGAGCAGCTGCAATGCCATCCAGGCCAACTAATACAAAGTAAAGACGCCGATGCAGTTTAGGAATAGGTGCTAGTACTGTTTTTGTTGATACAGGGTTGAGCCCAGCATCTTTTTTAAACCCATGTGGCTGCTTGAGTGCTGTTGTGGCAGGATGGGTTTGAAGGGAATAAAGAGAATTCCTGTTTGAAGAACTTCATGTGTTTGGTGGCCAAGGCTCCCTGTTCATCTCCTGAAGCTGGCAGCTCTTCATCCTGGACAGAGACTTTGGGCTCTTCAGCAAGAGGCAAGCAGGCCAACTTTGGGCTCAGGATGAGGGCTCTGCAGTGCTACCAATTCCCCTTGGCCATCAAGTGGCAGCCTTCGTCCACCCCACCTTCACAGCGAGCATTTCAGCCTGAGTAGGGCTGACAGCTGTATTAACGTGGTCCTCTCCTCTGCGGCGCTGTTGCCTGCTCTCGCGTAAGGCAGGTTCACGATGTCCTTCCAACAGGAGTGGCTGCCTGCCCATGAGATGAATGGAAATGGTTAACTAGAGCTGCCAGCCCTTGGGAATTGGTTCAGCAGCACTTCGTGCTTGACTAATAGCTGCTTCTTTCCTTCTGCACTCTGCCTGTCACTCCAGATGGGAGAGGACACTCCGTGGGTAATTGGTTCCTGTTCCCTCTGTCTTCCTCCTTCCCTCTTACTCACACACTTCGCTGTTACGTCTCTTTCATCATTTTGAGTTTGGAATAAAGTTAGGTCTTGGGCATCTTGCAGGAGGATTGGGTAAACCAGACTTGTAGTTTCTGAATGAGGAAAGCATTGGTGCTAAGGCAGAGTGACAGGCAAGAAAAATGGAGAAAGGGACTTTGTGCTGCTGCAATGGGTAGTGCACCCCAGATCTGATGTGGAACTGATTAGTTCTATATTAACTTCCCCCCTTTAATTTCTGTTGAAGTAGATATGTTGTCACTTCCCTTTTCACTATATAAGTAGAGCCAGCTCTGCCTGTAGGGACCTGGTGAAGCTGCCAGCTCCTTTGAGCTCGCTCTGCGGCTTTGTAGCACACATCTGCAGTGCTTGGTCCCAAGCATAGGAGCCAAGAGAGTGGCAGGCTACTGTGTGCAGACCTCTCCTACGAGTAAAGCGTGGCTTCAGGAGGACCAGGTCAGAGCTTCCTGGCATTGGAAAGAATCTTTTCTACCACAAAGCAGAGATGTCGGGTGCAATTTAGAAATGTAAGGAGGGTCATGGTAAATTGTCTGAGCCAGTGAGGGTTTTTTTTCTCTGCCTTGTAGGGAGTGAGGGCTGGAGTCTCGACTCAAGACAAGCAATAAATCCAATTTCTAGTTTTCCCTCAAGGCCTGACAGCTAGGGAAAATGGAAGACTTGCAGACAACTTGAGGAACCCCAATATGTCATTCCTTCCCTCCTTCACACTGAGTACATGCAGATACCAGTGTATGGGTTTCTTCGAGGTTGGATTCCTAGCCTGCAGCTTCTTATGATGAGTGTAGTAGGAAATGGTAGAATAGTTAACATCTGGCTTGATTATGCAGAATTATTCAGTCATTTCCATAATACCCTTTGTAAAATGTTTGCTGCTTGATAAACCAGTCTTTCTCCTGCTTCAGACAACAGTACCAGAAATCCTCCCTGCATGCAATATTATCTGGAAGTGAACTGGATTCTTCACCCTTTTTTCTTTTCCTCTGGACTTCACTGCCTGTCAGTATAAAGTGTGAAGTTCATCTGCGTGCAAGACTATGAATAGGGATGAGGTGTAATAGTTGCATTTATTACTCCTCAGTGAGCCAGTAACAAGATGTAAATGATCTGATGTATTAATCTAAAACACAGCTTGGCTTAAAGAGCAGTCTGTAGAACAAAACTCTGCTCTGCCAGCCTGTTTCAGTGGGGGAGACCTGACAGTGTAATAAGCCCTATTTTATAAGCTCAGTATTAATTGGATTTGCATCCTCTGGCTGGCTTCCTTTGGTCTGTGACTGATTCTTTTGACTTGGGAATCGCTCGCTTTTATCTCCTAAGTAAGCTAAGAAAAACTGGACTTGCGCAATGCACTGCCATGGGCAGCAAGAGGATGGATTGCTGAGATGGCCTCATGCTGAGGTATGAAGAGGTGGCCGTTGCAGAAGATGAGGGATGTCCTATAAATTTCTGCCATGACTTCAAGTAGGGATAAACCAAGTCTCACACAGGAAAAAAGCTCTGAAGGCTTCTTAACTAAAGGCAAATTGTGTGTGATTTGTACTTCTCTTAACATCTACTGATGGTAGCTAATATTGCATCAGGTGACTCCTGTGGGGACTAGGGGAAGGAGAGATGCCAGGGGATAGAAGGGGGATCCAGAATAGCACAGGGATTTGTCAAATTTTACAGGTTTTTTGGAGGATAGTTATCATCTAGTAAGTCACTGTCTGTGACTTTGCTGCTGTTCTCAAGGCGTTTTATCCTTTTTATCTCTGCTTTGAGGGAGAGAAGTATGAACCTTTATGGTATCTCTTGACCAGCGTAAAATATATTTGCCATGAGATATCCCAGATAACAGGCTAGCAGGGACCAGAACAAAGTTAAATTTCCAAGTCTTTTGTGCAGAGGTAAAAGGTTGGAGCCTTTTTGGCTCTAAGCACAGACACTCCTGGAAGCTTCTGCTTTAGCTATATGGTGCATTTTTTCAATATCTTAACACATCACCGTATATTTGAACAACATACCTAGAGCTGAACCATTTTGTCAAATGCTTTTTTTTTTTTTTTTTTAAAGCAAACAAACTCCCCAAACCCTAATCAAATGGAAGAGCAAAGCCATCTACGAGGCGAGCTGTGTTGTTCTGGTCTGCCAGTCCAGCCTTTCCTCCTACCTCGCCCTTGCACTTGCTTCATCCTCCATGCATGTTGTCAGGTCATGATCCTTGTCTGAATGTGACCAAAAAAACCCCTGCACTAGGCAAAAAACTACCATGGTCTTCTGAACAAATGCCTAGGACACAGATAAGCCTGGAGATGTCTCTAGCAAATAACCGCTGCAGATCTGTGCTTGTTTCCTCATGGCTATCAGTCATCTGTCAAGTGCTTTATAAATATTCACAGACATGATGTTGTACTCACAAACAGCACTTGTAGCCAGCTTTGGAGTCTGTCCTGATCACTGAATTCTCTCAAGCTTGTAGAATGGTGTGGATGTTTAAAAAATGGGCTTTATCACTGAGAAAGAGGTCTGGGTGCTTTGTAAAGGGAGTTCATGGTAGGACAGCTTCTAGGTGGGCTGCAGGATGGTTTGTTAGAAGGGTACCAGAGAGGATTTAGTGTTTATGGAGGGTTGCGCAGGTGGTACACCGTGGCTATTTCAGTTACTTCAAACTGTAGCCGTGTAGCTTGGCAGAGATGGTTACTGAAATATCTTAGTGCACCGTAGGTCTCCTTACCATTTGAGTGGCCCATTAACACATAAAGCTGTTTTTTTTTCATTTCTAAGGGAGGGGGGCATCTTCAAAGGGAAGGCAAAGCCCACCTATCTGAGCTGTTGTAATACCAGCATGTATCCTGTTCTCTTTCTTCCTTGTTGTTGAAAAGAGCCACATGTCAGAGGAATGTAGCCAAGATGCATTGTGTTTTCCCGTAGTTTGTAGCTGTTCCCTAGAAAACTAAAGCTTTCAGGAAGTGAGCTTCCTGTCAGTTTTATTTTTATTCCATTTCACAGTTACCCCACTGGGTTTTGTGAAGCTGCTCAGGACTGCTGGCAACCAGCGTGGTGGGTTGAAGGGAAAGCACTGATGCATGAAACGTGAAGAATTGCGCAGAGTTTTTGGTGCAGATGACAGGTGCAAGAGGGGATGAGTTTTTGTTCTTATTAACCTGCAAAACACTCCTGTCCGCAGTAGGTGCGTGGGGTAATTTCCAAACAGCTCTGCTCACACAATGGCAAAAAACCCCCTCTGTTCCCTGTGCTTTCCCATCATTGCGTTTCTGTCTGTCCTGTATGCGGCAAGCGAGTGAGACGTGCTCGCAGCAGTGCGGTCAACTGAGCTTCACTCCGGCCATCTGACACTTGGCTTAAATGAACTCGGTCTTTCTCTCCTCTCTCTCCTTCTCTCTTTCAGCTTGGCAGTGACCTTGGCGGGGGCATTGGAGGAAGCCCGGCAGTAAGTGCCATTCCATTTTTTTCCCCAATTTAAAAAGCTGCTCAAAGCTCAGGGTTTTTAAACATGCCCTCACCCATTATGTGCTGGAAGATGCTTTAAATCCCTGAAAATGTTTGAAAATGGACAAATGCAACTGAAACATACAGGTCCCCACCTATATTGCTTTGAGTCCAGCTGCCACCTGGGCTTTCCTAAGAGCAGCCAGGGCCAGAGCTGTTGACTCTATCTGCTTAGCTCTTCTTTCTCAGAGCTTTTAGTTTGAGCACCAGCGTTAACGCTGGCAGTCTTGTGCAGTCCTTGTGCAACCGCTTTGGCAGCTGAAAGGCCAAGGATGCTTACCTTTCTACTCACAAAGCCTGTTCTGTTGTAACCCTAACCCAGTGTCACCACAGGCTTGTCTGAACTCAATGCTTTTCTCCTCCCAAACACCATGTAAGATTTTTGCTGGACATCAGGATCAGGTGCTCTGAGCTTTCCTACTACGTGTGGTCAGTGCTAAACTCTACCTGCCACCGGCCTCCTTCTCTGTGCCTGTGCTTTGTGAGTGTCCTAGTGCCTAGAGCGCTTGCCAGGACATGGGAGACTTTCAGGCTGCTTCCAAAGCACCCTTGGCTTCAAATGCTTACCAGCTTCTTCCAGGAAAGCATGGGAAAAGGATGCAAGATGAATTGGAGATGCAGTGGGCAGGAGGGAGTGTGCCTCCAACCCACAGCCAAAAGCAGTCTCCTGGAGAAAGCTCCAGTCCCTCTTCCCAGGACTGTGTAGCCAGTAATTCAGTGAGGAAAGCATACTCAGTTCTGGAGTGAGGGCTTTTCAGAGATCCTTGTTGTGGCTGCAGTAATTCTCTCTCCTTCTTTCCCTGTAAATCTTGCATTCCTTTCTAACTTCAGCATGAGGCAGAGGAGAGCTGGTGGTGCAGTACACCTGTAGCCCCCAGGCAGTACACACCAGGACGTGGGAGATACTTAACTCTGTAGAGATCATACCTACAAAGCCAGGTCTCTGCCTTCCTGGGCCAGCATAAACCCACCAAGCAGTTCTATAAAACCACCGGTCCTCCCTATCCAAAGGGTTGATTGAAATACCACATCTCAGGTGGGTTCCTGAACACAGAACAGTGGTGAGACTTCAGACCCAGACCTGTCGTCAGTATTTCCTATTGCCTGCCTTAGTCATTCTGCCTGTTTCTGGGCTGCTGACTGGTGAATCCTATTCTCAAGCACGTCATTCTTCCTGCTCATAGTAAAGAAGAGAACCTGGGAGTCTAACTTGAGTGTGACTGTCCCGCCTGGAGCTGGGCACCTAAAGGTTAATATTGCATTTTTGGTGCCTTCATTTAAGTCCTGAGAGGGAAGGATTGCCCTTCTTGCAGAAAGGTTGTCCTCTGGCAGACAGAGACAGCTAGTTCTGCTTCATGTCATGAACCTTTTGGACCACAGTGCTGAGAATGCAGAGCTCTGGCTTTGGGTGGGAGTACACAATACGGTCATGACTCCCTTGCTATCTCTGGATATGCAAAATCTTGCAGGTTCCTGAAGACTGTTGTAGTTGGGGGAAGATCTGAAGCATTTTTTCTTTTCCCTGGGTTTATGTAGGGTAGATCCACAAAGCATATTGTCTTTATGAGAAGGAGAGAAGTAGAAGAATGATTCCTCTACAGTGGGAATAGATAACTGGAGCTATAAAAAAAACAATGTGAAAGCTATTGCATGGTTGAGGTGACAGCCGAGCGTAGGGATTAGTTGCCAAGAGCTTTGGAATTCAAATGCATTATTTAGCACTATTGATAATTCAGCGGGGAAGCTGCAAACAGCTTTAAAATATTTAGGATATTGCCCAAGTTCATGCTTTATTTAATAAGTAGTGTTCTTCATATGTGATGTTAATCAGTGCCTGTTCTTTCTAACTCCTCCAGGTGGGGCAGACCTACATTCCCTCCTCTGTGCCAGCCACCTTTGCCCCGTCACCCACCCCAGCGGTGGTGAGCAGTGGACTCAATGATCTCTTCGAGCTCTCATCTGGTATAGGCATGGCTCCTGGAGGATATGTGGCTCCGAAGTCTGTACGTAAGGAAAATGAACATCCTCAGTATGTTGCCTTACCTTAGGCTACAGGAAGTCTGAGATTGCTCACTTGTCCCCTTTATTGTGGGTCTCTGGTGCTATCAGGGCACCTTAGTTCAACTCAGTCCCATTAGGGATGCCCTGTTTTTTTTCCCAGGCAGAGTAACAGTGTATTGGAGACCATGTTAGTTGTTAGTTACAGACTTCTGTTTTTTTAGCAGTTCCCTCATTTTGCCTGTAACAATATTGCTCTAAAGAATGGCTTATATAAGATATGAGAATTTCAATTTTGTCAGAGCAGCTTTCCTGGAGACCTACTTCTTAGCAAGTTTCCCCAGGAAACTGAGGGCAGGATACAGTTTGCTACAACTTTCATAGAAGATTCGTTTATTTGGAGGAATCCAATATGATGGTGAAGATGAAATCATGTGATTGGGATGAGCATGCCGCAGTGTAATGCGGATAAATGCTCTGTTAGTGACAGAGATCGCAGATGCACTGACTGAAGCATGCTTCATGTGCAGGGTTTGTGAGATACAGAACGTGGTTCTGGTAACAGGCTGTGGAGCAGCCACAGGGTTAGCCTATCATGCCTGAAAGGGAATAAACAAAAATTAGCACTCTTATTAAATAGTCAATGGATGAATAAACTTAAGTCATCGTATGAAATCTAGGATCCCAAGGTAGCAGAGCATACTTGAAGCTTTTGGTCCTTAGCTGCTTGCAAGTATTACACCATATGTAAGACCAAGTATGAAAGAACCCAGTAATTTTGAGCTAAGTAGTACTTCATTTTGCACCACTCAAATTTGGGTTTGGGTTTTTCCCACAAAGATGATTTGGGGATCCAGAACCCAAACAGCTAATAGTATCAGCCCTGTGATTTTTATTTGGTTCAAACTTTAGTATTGTCCTGCCTCTAGTAGCCCAACAAGTCCTTGGAGAAGCCTGTCCATCAGCAGACTTGGTAAGTCTCACATTAGTGTGATGGGCACAAGCTTTCACTGTTTCTTGTGCACACTAATGCTAGAGTATCTTTGAATTATGTGAGTGCTGTGAACAAATATGGATTAGGAGCAGCAAGCTTATTTCTCATTGGTGAGCTTGTTCCTTTCAACACCCCATGTTGTATCTTCCCTGCAGTGTTTCTTTAGTGTCTGTGGGCTTAATGTGCCAATGTAGCTGGATTTCCGAACTCAGGACTTCTCTGCTGTTTGGAAAACTACTTGTTTGTTATCTTCAGGCCAGATTTCTCATGCTAAATGACATCTCTTGTGTTAAGGTTTGGTTGCCTGCAGTGAAGGCTAAAGGATTGGAGATCTCAGGCACGTTCAGTCACAGGCAGGGACACATCTACATGGAGATGAACTTTACCAATAAGGCTTTACAGCACATGACTGACTTTGCCATTCAGTTCAATAAGAACAGGTAAGAAAACAACACACTTTGTCTGCTATGTTAAAAAGATTGCATGCTCCTATGAAAGGAGTCTGTCTACACTGCTAGATATAGGGAGGGCTTTTATGTAGGTACATAATGCAGTCATGGAAACAGCTGGATGATACAGCCTGAACTCTCCATCACACCACAGTTGTGTGAAAGGGCTGAAAATATAGACTGATAAATCTGTGAGGAAACAGGCAGCAAACGGTCCCGTCATTCTCCTAACTCTGAAATGGCATCTGCCCCATTTAATCTCTGCAGCGTTTTAAAGCAGCCTCATGAGTTGTTAGGCAGGTTAGTGGTTTTATAGCCAGTAAGTGCCCCGAGGAAAGCAAGAGCATAAACAGGCAAGCATTTGAGCTGCACAAATATCAATCCATAATGCCTCTACCTCCTGACTTAATTGCTGTGCTGCCCCTCAGACTGTCTGGAAGTATGGGTCTCATTAATAAAGCTATTTGTCAATGAAGAAGTTGCAAGTTAAGAGTCAATGGCACATGTTTTCCCTGTAATTGGCAGCAGAACAATTTTGTCAGAAGGAGCAGCCACTTGAATGTTTAGAGCATACAGATTGTTCTCAGAAACCCATCTCAGCCAAAAGACATGACATGGCAGTACAGCCCCGATGTCTTCCCACAAATAGCCTTCCCAGTTAGAGTTTATCGTGCGGTTTGCTGTATGTTATCTTGAGCAAGGACCAGGCTAGTTCTTATCAAGACTGTAAAGAATATCTTGTGACTGGAATGTTCCCTGTATTTCTTAATATCCTTTCACTGGAAAAGGGTTCGCTATACTAAAGATCCACTGAAACCATCTCTTTATATCACTGTTAGCCTTGCAAATTTGGGATTTCTTGGGACGAATAATATTTACTTACAAAAGACATTATGCTAAGTAAGTCTTAGTAAATGTTCTCTCTGGACTGCTATATTTTCTGGAGAGTTTTGCTAAGCTGCAATATGCAAATATTTCATGCAAATTGGCCTGAAAAAAAGCTGTTTTCCTTGTGATTTTTCCCCATACATCAAGCTGCATGTTCTAGCCACACCTACATGGTACTTCTCAAGGATGTAAGAAGTTTAAGTACTGTACAGTAAAACAGCAATTTCTTTTGCAGCGTATCAGCACATGCTCCCAATACAATCTACTACTATTTACTCTTCTACAAATACTGTTCTCCTGTCACTGCTTTCCACTGTGGCTGGTGCATTGGAAAGAGCTGCAGTGGGCTGGCTCTTTAGGTTTAAATATTAAGGTTTGTGACTGGGAAGTTTCTATTGCTTTTCCCCCTTTCCTGCTGCTACTAATCACATTCACTGCAGTCTTGGGATAAAGCTTTAAAAAAAAAAAATAAAAGAAAGCTAGAGCTCTAGTGTGCTGTAATATCACAGCCTCTTAGTAGCAAAATGCAACTTTGTTTTCCCTCTGAGTCTTAGGGAAAACACTAGGGCTTATGTCCCCCAAGGTGAAATGGCTGCAGAAGGCAAATCATGTGGCAAGGCCCTTGCTGACAATATTTTTATTTCCGCTCCCTAGAGTGAAAACTAAGGAGAACAAAGAATGGGGCATCTACTGGTTTCTGAAAGTGACATACCCAATACACATGCGGCTGACTCTGTGCAGAGACAGTATCAGGTTTTTAGTGCATACAACAAAAATACACACCTATACATCTTTGGTCCTGTAAATGCTCTGTCACCTCTGAGCTAGTGTGAATTCTGCTAAAGAGAAACGCAGTCACAAGTGGACACCAAAACTATCTTATGCATCTGCACTTCCATCTGCTTTTGAAAAGAAGCCGGTACATGGTACAGAAGTGTTATATTAAATGTTAGCTACTTTTCCTCTTCTCCACTAAGTAGAGGTGCCTGTGGAATTAAATACCGCTTGGACTGAACGGGCAAGTAAACATTCGCTTTGCTATGGTTGTATATGTCTCCAGCTGAAGGAGTCTCAAACCAAGCAACAGAGCCAGACGCTGTCATTTTGGACCAGACAGCTGGCTGCGTTGATTCATTTGTTCTACAGTGCTCTGTTACAAACCACATACTCCTCCTTGGCTATCTATTTGTTCTGTTGGCTCCAGTTCCTTCTTCCATTGCTCCCAATGATATAACAGCCATGCAGTGTGTGATATACTCTATTTGCAGTGCTATGCAGCTCTGTAAGAGAGAGCCAAGAGGCCTGAGTCTGAGTCCAAGTGCCACTCCTTGCTGGGCAGGCTGCTGCTCGGCACATAGGCCAGTGCTGCGTGGGTAATGGAAGAGTTCCCAGATGCTTGTCTCCTGGGCAGGATGGTGCATGTTGTCAACAAGACCGACCTGATTGAGTTTCCTGTGCCTTGTCCTACTTTGAGTGTCTGCTGTTTTGAGCTGTGTTCCTCCCCTGTAGTAGTAACAGCAGGGGCAGCTCAGGAGTAATGGGAAGATGAGCCAGCTTGTGCTTGGCAAAGGGGGAATAGGTGTTGGGCAATGCAGTGCTGCTCTCATCGCCTCTGTTTTTCTCTTGCTTAGCTTTGGGGTCATCCCGAGCACCCCACTGGCCATTCACACACCTCTGATGCCAAACCAAAGTATTGACGTCTCCCTGCCCCTCAACACTCTGGGACCAGTCATGAAAATGGAGCCTCTGAACAACCTCCAGGTAAGGATTGTCTCATTCAGAGCAGTGCGGGGATCAGCAGGTGCTTAGCTCAGTTTGTTTGGCCCGACACAATGTGGTAAGACTCTAGTAACAGAATATCATGTGTATAGGGTAACCAGGCAGACCTCCTGGATTTGGGCCATGAGTCTGGCTGAAACTTCTTCCTATTCCCTTTTCTAGTGTCTCTTAGAAGGACTGAAGCAGAGACTTCTTGAATTTTGTGACTTTTGAAACACCTTAAACCCACTGCTTGCATGTAGATTAAGGTCTTTGCTCCAGTAACACTCTTCTGTAAACTGGGCATGAGGTTTGGTGGAGCTTATGAACTGAAGCTGTTCTGAACAGAGAAAGTGCATGCCTGTGGTGGAGCAGGCAGCGAGAGCTGTCAGCAAGAATTGAGGTAATTAAAGGGATTGCAGGAAAGATGGCAACTGCTGAGTGATTAATATTTCTCTAGTGCTCTTAACTTCCAGGGTGCTTTACAAAGGCATTGGCCCATCCCTGCCCCAGATAGCTTAATCCAAGGCAAATGAGATGTGTTCTAGGAAAAGCAGAGGAGAAATGACGTAAGCAGCTAATGTTCCATTAATGAGGCTGTTGGTGCACATCAGGGACAGCATTCTCTAGAAGAGGCCTTTTATCAGATTGGGCTGCCAATCTGATAAAGGCACGACAGATCCAGGGAGATGTTCTCCTCTGGTTTGGACCACAGACTGTCTCCGTCAGTCCTGGTGTGCCTCAGGGGCATTGGTCTTGAAGTACTCATCAGGCAGCCAGTTCTCCCTGGAAGGAGGCTCTTCCCCACTACTGCCATGTGCAGCCACTCTGTGGACCGGAGCTCAGAGAGTGACTCCTGGCTCTGCTCTGTGTAGCTGGGTCCTCCAGGATGATTTTCCCAGTATCCCAAAGATGTGGTTAACTTGCACCATAGCATGTCTCAGTCGCCTCAAGTCTCCACGAGATGTAACTAGGTTGGGTTCCTGTAGCGTAGCAGCCCATAGAGGGGAATGTTTTGAAGCAGCTCATTCTCTTTTTAGATTAAGAGAATGCAATGGAAGTTACTATTTATTCTGCCTGAGCAACTGTTTTTTTTCCCTTCTTTTGACTTCCATTCTGGGGCTTATGACTTATTGATGAGTCTTTGGGCAAACAGCTTGAAATAGCTTCTCTGGCGCTCAAACGAGCAGTCCTACACTCCGGCTCTGAGCTCAGTCATGCGATGGGGGAGCGTGTGGACAGTGAATGAATTACATGTGCTTGTCTTCCACAGAGGGCCCTTCCAGCTTGTGGAAAAGCTGGATTCCCTCTGCGTCCAGGTCATGAGGATGAGGTTGCATCACTGCATTTGGGTCAGCTGTGGTAAAATCTACCTCCTGCTCTGAAGGAAGCTTAGAAGTCTCTAGGAGGTGACGGTCCTGATCTGCCTCCATAACACTGGGGACTCTCTCAATGAGGCATTCTCAAGTTGCTGCTTCCTTTGATCAGGAAGGAAGTGAAGTATTTGGGTTATTAAATCTCTAAAGGAATCAGAACACAGTTTGTTTCTTGTAGCATCTTCTGCAAGAACAAAGCAAAGAGAAAACATGTGAGGAAACCTCCAGCTACCTTATATTGAGGCAGCAGAGCATTCATTAGTGCCAGACTTAGTTGCTAATTTGCTAGCTCTCTCATTGCCATAGAAGTTGGCTGCCCTTTTACAATTGGGGAAGCTGCCATATGGAGTAATAGTATATTTCTCTGCAAAGAGTTGAGTCATGATAGCAGATGCCAAGTTAAAAAGAGCACTCCCCTTACTTTTTTGACAGCAGTGGGTTTGATGGAGATCTGTCATTGCCCTGACAGCCAAGGCTCTGGTTTTGTTTTGTGAGTTCACGTAGAAATTATCTGTCTTGAAACATTCAGAAATCGTTTTGGTGACCTACTTAGGGAACAATTTATAGCATAATATAGGAGTAGAGAATACAAATGTTGCTGTATTCATTGAAGAACCAAAACACTCATCAAGTTGAATTTGCTTAATGCGGTTTTTCTGAGCTGGGGAACATTGAAGTAGATGCAGGACTGGTTTGAACCCCTGAGGACCTTATGTTCAGCTCTTATTCTGGTGGAGTTTTTTTGTTTTAGTAACAAGAAAAGTAAGTCCTGAAGTAACCAAACTGATAGCTTTCAACTTTTTGTCATGTTAATTAGAAACTTCAAAGACTAGTCGTACGTTCCTTAGGCAACTATTTCAGAAGTAATGAATTCAAGTCTTGTTCAGGTTATTTTTATTACCATTTCTAATCTTTCGCCCAATACAGCTGGTTTAATCTTAACATTTGTAATCACGCAAAGAAACTAAAATACTTGACAAGTTAACAAAAAAGCCATTTTTACAAGAAGATGAGGAAGACTGAAATATTTTCAGAGGCTCACTTAGGTAAAATATAACTGAAGAGTCTTCTGTTTGCCAGTCACCTTGCATCTTGTGATAATGAATACCAGCCTTCTCCCTCCCATCCCAAAGTAGTGATGATAATTTTCTTGACCTGTTGACTCAGATTCAACCCCCAGTCAAGCAGTGATTTATTCAAAGGATAAAACCAAAGTTAGACTTGACACAGCACTGTAGGCCTGAACAGACTCCAATCCCTGCTCTCTGGTTCATCTTTTTTACTTCTTACAGATTAAAAAGCTGCTGTCAGATGCCTTTGGAGTGTGCCTGTTACTAAAGAAAATCTGACTTAGTTATTTGTGCGCTGCTAACTTCTGCTGGGAGACACTCTTGCAGTGCCTTGTCAGCATTTCGGAGGCTACCTGGCACTCATGGGTGCTGTGGTCCCCCTGCCCAGAGCTGCCTCTGCAGAGCACAGCACTCGTAAGTGATAACAAGTTCTTGCCTAAAGGTGTGCGAGAGGCTGCATTGAGCTTCGAGTATTTGATAGCCGTGTCTCATTTGCCAGCCAGGGAGATGGCTGTAGTAGTTATATAGGCTTGCTTGGGTCCTGTAGTTGCCTTTTGGCAGCCCAAGGAGTGATACTCCTCTAATGACAGGTAGGCTATTAGGGTTGTACCTAGTGGAAGAGGTGGGGTGGGTGAGGTATCTTTGCCACCGTGTGTGTGAGACCTTGGGCTCTCAAAGAGGAAAGTGAGTTCTGAAACAGGGGTTTGCATCGGTGAGGAATATTAACTCTTTCCAGATACTTCTTCAAGTCAAATTTGGAATAAGTGCCTGGGATGAGAACCTTTCTATGCTAAAGAGCACCACTGTTCCTAATAAATGGCCTTTCAAGGGCTGTGAAAGGCTGTGAAATCAGAATACCTGATTTGCTCATTTGGGTACATGAGAATTGCTCCCCTAACCCTGGAAATGGGTGAAGTGGAGCCAGCCTGCTGTGAGAGTTTCAGAGCTCAGGCCTGGCCTGTCATGGCACGAATATGATAATCTCTTCTGTGAGATGGTAACAACTTGCAGGAGATAATACAATTGAAAACAAGCTGCAGGGACTCCTGGAGCAGTAGCGAGTCTGCCTGAGCCTGGAGCATTGCCATTCTCTTGGGATCCACATTCAAAATTGACAATCAGTGTGTTGTGTTCCTCAGTGTTACCTGCTGTCAACTGCCAGGGCTGTTTGCAGCTACTGAGCATGCAACTGAAAGAAGCATAGCTTCAGTTTTCAAAAATGCCTGTAAAATGATCTGGCGAGTATTGAAAGGGAAGGATCTGCCAGCTGCATTTCTTCCTGAAAAGTGACACTTGGAAACACAGACCTCTCCCTTGCTGCTGAGCAGTGTGGGGTGCAGAACATTTTCATATCTTCCAATGAGTTTGGCAAAACATTGCTGTAAAGGCAGATGAAGGTGCAGCTTCTTCATTGAGAAAAGATCAGTCTTGCTAATGCACTAGATCATACTTACCCTTCTATGCTCAGTTCTGCTGTAACTCATCACCTGTGCTCCTCCACTCTTTGGTGTATCGCTTGCAATGCAGAACCACTGGAACTCTCATTCATCAGAAGTGTTGATGTATCTCAGGTCACAAATGCAGAGCTCTCGGTACTTGGAAACAGATTTCACACATTCAACTCTCGATAAAAACAAGGTTGAGAATCAGCGTAAGCAGCAAGTCCAGCCAGCAGATGTTCTCCCTTTAGAGCCTGCTTGATAAATGGCACAATATCTGCCTGTGTGTGAGCTGTGTCAAAATAACTGGACCAACCGCTGCAGAACAAGCTTGGGTAGTCAGATATGGAAGGTGCTTTCTTGGATTTGTTGCCTAGGTTATTTTTTCAACATCCTCTACTAGAGAGGGTCTTATTCCAGCAAAGAAGAGAACCCTCCTGGGAGCTCCCTGAATTAAGGACTCAGATCACAGCTTGGCATCTGCGGCCAGTTCCTATCTCAGCTGTGGAAAGCTGTTGGCTTGCCGATTAAGGGCAGGTCTGCCGCATGGTACAGCTCATTTGATTAAAATGTACGTTTTGAACTCCAAGTACAGCCAGGCACACATGAGAGCGTAACCCTCCCAGTAACTCGCTGTTCCCTGACGGTTGACGTAAGCGGTGTGCCTGGAGATGACAGCCGCAGCCAGGGGCGCAGCACCCAGCCTTGCTGTCTGTGCACAGCTCCGCTGCCCGGGCTCGAGACTTGTGCCTGTAGGTAGAGTATCTGGCTGGCAGCGGCTGTCAAGCGCCCGTAGGATCCTGAGAACCCTACCTGTCAAACAAAATGAAGTGAAGTAGCTAGCACTCCCTGGGGGCATCTGACAGCCAGAGCAGCAGACTGTCACAGAATAAACCGTGACCTTGTGCTGGCAGAGGTAAAAAAGACTCTGCATAGGAGAATTCTTCTCGCCTTAACAGTTTGGCTGTTACCAGGCTCTAAAGCAAAACCCAACTTGAAGTAAATCCTTAATTTAGTGTAGGTGCTAATGGGATTCCAAGTGGGTATGTTGTGTACTTGCTGCTGATGGAAAGCATCTGTGTTGCTTTCAGACTTGACTTTGAAAGTCAGTTCTTATGCTCAAGTCTGGGATTTAAAGCATCAGAAACCTACACTATTGAAGAAAATAACTTAGCATTGTTCTTATGAGGTACCTCTTCCCCAAAATACCATGTGTGGGCTATCAGAGGGTTGCACTGCAAGAAAGGACAACAGAAGGGTGCTCATGCTTCAAGGTGAGCAAATATTTTCCAGGGATTATTTCTACAGGTGCTGCTTCCCCTAATCAGATCATGAACAAGACATAAGTGATTGGGAACCTTGTGCCAATTTTTAGTGGGTTCACACCTTTTCAGCAGTGAAGCATCACATGAAAATCTGGCACCTTTTGACTTTATCCCTTGGAAGCTTTGACTAAATTCACAAGGTAGCAATATTACTTTTTTTTCCTCCTTTCAAAAAGATTGCTCATGGAAAGCCCTTTTTTACTTAAAGTGCTTCTGTTTATTCTATTTAAAATGTCTGAAACTGAAGATCTAGTTTAAGATTTAGTAGTTTGTGTCCAGGTCGGCAGGTTAAAGCTGCAGAGCCACAGGCAAAGTTAGTCTGGACTGGTGGGTTTATTGAATGCAAGTGGAGGTTCCTTTCAAGCATGTCAAACCTGGAGAGACTTCTCAGCTACTGGTATCACTTTAGATGTCATTGATTGTCTCAAGCCAATGTTCCCACCTAAGGAGTGCTGGATTTTTTTGGCAAGTCACTGTTATTAGCTACTCAGTTTCTCATAGGCGCTGCTGTGGATCCGCTTTCTACCTGCAGTTGCTTTTGTAGCCTATCAGATGGCATTGAATGCTCCTGATGTGGCAGTGCAAAGGTTGAAGCATGACTTTGGAAAGCTGTTATCAACTGGTCGGGCCTCTTAGCCTCTTCTTGGTGCTAGTTTCCCCATCCAGGTATCTGCAGGTACCTTTTCATGGACCAGATCTTGGGGACCACAGCACTAACAGTGCATACCTGGCTGTTTGGGGGAAATATGTGGTGTTGCACAATGAAAGCTAGTCTTTAAAAGCTTACCAGACTTGTCCCAGTGCTATAGGTTTAAAGAGACTGTAGCATTTTCCTTTCCTGTTTCCAAAAATGATTTGTAACAGCTGGTTTCTGCATCATTACAGATACTTGCAAGGTGACACGTGATGTCATTACTGAACCCAATGATGCAGTTTGGGAGGAAGGCTGGCGTGTGGCTTGCTTTTCTTTGCTGGGAAGAAATTGCACTTCAGAGCATCTTAATTGGGTAGCTCTCCAGAGTATAGCCAAAGCAGCTTACTCAGTATGTTTCTGCAGAGTTGAGAAGCAGGTCAGCAGATACCTTTTTATAGCATTCTTATAACTGTAGGGACAGGGTTAGCATATTAATTTGGAGTGTGCCTCTAGAACTGTGACTGGAGAGAAGGCACTGCTTTCCAGCCCTTCTTGTAAGAAACTGCTGTTGTATGGCAACAACAATTAGCTACAAAAGCTAAGTAATCTCTGTTGTTCTAAGGCAAGGCAATTAATCATTAAATCGGCATTGGAAAGATCTTAGGTCACACAGTGTAGTCTGTGCTATGCTTTGTTGTTTTGCTACAGTTCCTCTTATTGAGAGCATTGTCAAGCCTGATTTTAAATACTCCAAGCACGGAAGCTTCTGTCTTCCTCAAGAGAATCTTTTGCTGCTTAATAATTCTCACTACCAAGTTTTCCCAGACGTTTAACCTAAATTTTCCCTCTTCTGGCTCATCTCCATAACTTATATCCAAGCATAGCGTCTGGAACGGCTACACTGCTGTCCCTTCCCCAGCTCTTCCCTCCCAGACTCAGAGGTGCATTTTTGGCTACTCACCCAGTCTGTTCAATCACTTTTGCAGAGGTGAATCAGCTAAGTCCATCCACCAAACTGCTTTTTACCCCTCTAGCTTTGGTGCCTCTAGCTCAAACACTAGACATTCCAACTGTGATGCCAGTGATGCCAGCAATCAAAGCAGGTAACAGCTCCCTATTACAGAGGATGACTTCCTTTTTTTTTTTCCTAGGTTGCACCATCATTTACATGGTTTTACTGGGCTTTAAACTAATCCCTTCTTAAGCTGGTTTGCGCTGTGGGAATTAAATATAAGCTGCTACCTTTAGTGATGGCTGAAAGTAGAAACCCCACAGACTGTCACATCTACCTTTCTGCTGTCCTTTGCACTTCTGGGACCTTCCCAATTGCTAGAAGAGTTTGTTCAGGAGCTTGATCTCCTACCACTTGTCCTCTGGCTTGCATGCATGTCTAATCAACTGACTTGCATTTGAATTCTCTGGTTTATTCCCCTCCCTTGTCTATCTGCAGCTGTTTTTACTGACATTTGGGGATGTCTTTCTAAACCTGCCACTATGGGACAATAGATTTTCTCAGCAGGACACTAATATATGTAATTATTGATGTGAATGGAGTTTGTCTTGGCATAAGTCTTTGTGGCAGCAAATTTATTTCTTTGGCTCAGCATTTAGCATGGTCTGGTTTGTGTTTCAGCTGGGTGACAAATCAGAGAATTCCTTCTGAGATTTTTCAAAGTAGCAGCTCAGGCAGCTCTTGAAATTCAGGGCTCCCCACAACCTCAATTCTAGGTCTCTCTTACAGGCTGTTTCCTTCGTTGCGAGCAATGGCAGGTGTCTGCTGAACTGTACTCCCATGACAGGCTATTGCTGTGCGGGATGATGTGAGGAGAGCGTGAGAGGCATAGAAATAAAGCCCAGAGCTACCTTTTTCTGTGCTATATTATGACAGTGCACTTTCTCAGACCTCCCGTTTGCTCCTGCTGTACCGTCAGCTCTCAGCCTGGGGAAAACTGAAAGTGAGGTTGCTCTGTGTTAGCAGAGATTAGTAGGTAATGTGGCAAGCATGTGTGATAAAAGGCAATCCAGTGCATCTCCCTGGCTGGTGGAGTTTAATGACACTGAGAATTAAGCCTTTTGTCAAGTGATCTTTTTTTGCCTGCCTTGATTGCTCTGTAGCAGGGCTTTCTTCCAGGAATCAACACACTGCATGTGTTTGCTATATAGCTTTCACTAAGGTAAAGGCAGGAGACTTGGGAGATGCTGCAAGAAAGGTGCAGGCCATAGATGTACTTCAGGCTTTTTAGAAAGTGTCCAGGGCTGAGACAGGACTAATCAAGGAGGTGAAAAATAAAGAAATGGGGATGAAGATAAAGAATATGCAGGGGTTTGAAGCTGGAGAATTACAAGAGTGAGATAGCAAAAAGGGATGATGAAGAAGCTCTTGTGCAATATGACAGACATGATGGTAGCTGTGTGCAGCCAAGAGGTATGAATGCACCTCGGCGGTGGAAGAAGTGAGTGAAGGGAGAGGCTGAACAAGAGCAGAAAAGAGCAAGGATGCTGGCTGTGACCCCATCAGTGCAATTGGCTCTGAAGCAGTGTGGTGAAATGCTCACAGGAGAAGACTGAGCAGCTTTTAGTGAAAATGGAGTGAGCACGGAGGGGCGGGACTGATCCTTGTCTGAAAATACCTGGAAGCTCAGTAACATCTCTCCAGGTTCAGACCTGGCTTCTGCTTGGAGAGATAGTCCAGGGTGCGCAGGCAGGCAATGAGGCTGTGCAAAATCTTGGGTTCCCTTTGGACTTCCAGCTGATAGAGATGCTTTAACCCCCTTTGTTTCTTCTATAACAGGTGGCTGTGAAAAACAACATTGATGTCTTTTACTTCAGCTGCCTAATTCCTCTCAATGTGCTTTTCGTAGAGGATGGCAAAATGGGTGAGTGCTTTTAGGTCTGTGGTCAGCTTTCTTCAGCCAGACTGCTTGCAGCGCCCAGCTGGGTGCAGTTGTCCCATGGCTGAGATTCACGTGTGCTTGGCCATGACCTTCATGCCAGTGCATCTCAACAGCCTGAATTGATGTGGTTTGATAGCCTGTCCCTGTTGTCCTGCAACTCCAATAGTTACCAAAACCCAAGTCCTCTGCTCTGATTCTCTCTGTAAGACAAGGGGTGGATCTGTTTTCTTTGAGGCTGATTTTTGGGGGTTTGTTTTGGCTTTTTTTTTTTTTTTTGAGGGTTTGATTCACTCAAATGGGTCTAGGATTTGCCCCCATACCACTTTCACTGTAATTCGTGTATTCCTGGTCACCTTTATTAAAGTGTTGTTGGAATTGGCTGGGAAGTTGCTTGAAAAGCAGCTTTTACTAACATAATCCTAAATGTGTGGATCTCCTTCCTTCTTGTCAAATCCTGCCTGTTCTTGGTTTGTAAACAGCGCATATGGTAAAGACTGTCTCTGGTTTGGGGGTTCCAAAAACCATCAAAGCTTTGCTGCTTTTACAGTGAGACTGAGGTTGTTATAGGAGCAAATCCTGGATCTGTCCACGGCAGGGCAAAATGTGACTAAATGCTCTTTTGTGTGTCTACCTTGTAACATTCTGCGGTGAATTAATTAATGCTACAGTCCTGTGAGGATCCAGGAGTGCTGATCGTCTTTCTTGTTTCTAGAGCGCCAGGTCTTCCTTGCAACATGGAAGGATATTCCAAACGAAAATGAGCTTCAGTTCCAGATTAAAGACTGTCACCTGAATGCCGGTGAGTAGCTTAATTCTACCACGCTGAGAGCACTTTTGATGTACAGTCACTAGACGTCACCTTATGAACAGCATTGTCTATGGCTAATGGATAGATGGGTATTGCACTTATAAACAGAACGGCCTTGGATCCTAGGGCTTGTTTCAGTCAAAAACTTCAGCTGGGTCCCCGTAAAAGCACATTTAAAATCCCAGATCTTAGACTTTACCTACTTGTTTCTTCCTTTCATTCTGGATATTGTATTCTTGTTTTCTCTTTCACACTTTGCTTCTCTGCAAAACTGCTCTTTTTAAATAGAGCTGAATATGGTGTTGGGGCTGTTCAGCAATCTTGTCCTGCTACTGTGTGTTTCAGGCAAAGTGTTCCAGCCCTCACTAACCTACTGCATAATCCCGGGCCAGTCACTTCACCTTTCAGCATCTGCTTTCTTCTTTCTGTTGTGAAAGAGTAACCCTACATACACTATAAAATGTTTTGACATCTGTGGAGGACAGGCCATGTGAGAGAGAGTTTTGGTCTGCTGCTGTTAGCTGATATATTGATGTATTTTGATCATAGTCTGTCCCATTCAGCTCTGTGTTCATCTGTCTAGTTGCCTCTCTGAGCATCCTGCTTGTACGTATGACCTTACTACTGCTGAAGGATGAGGGAGTGTAAAAAAAAAAAAAGTGGAATGGGGCCAGCATAGCAGCTTTGCTCCTGTTCAAGAGGTTCTGGGCAGGAGCCAAGTGATTCTACCAAAAGCTGCTATGCTTCACAAAGGAAAAAAGTGTCCCTATTGATTACAAACTCCGTAACCTTTTTATTCTCTCATGTCTGCTATTACACAATGAACGCTCTCTTGCTTCAGTTGCAGACAGAAACCATGGGTCTCTTTGTACTCATAATTATTACTATTTTGGAATGTAAAAGATGGAGCACGCAAGAGGGGAAAAAATAGCAGCTGTTGGACCTTATGACTTGATTTCACTGTGGGGTTTCAAGTGAGAACAACCTCTGTGCCTCCCCCAGTCCTCCCTCTGCTCCCGACCGAGCTTGGCATAGCCTCTCCCCCTGCACTGCAGTCCTGCTGCCGGTAATGCCTTCTGCCTTTGCCATGCCCTGACGGCACTGTCCAGAGCTCTTTACATCTCCAATCAGAAACGTTGGTAACTTCTCGTGTTTGGCACTGGGGTGTTGCAGTGCTGGTTAGCAGGGGTTGTCATTGGGGGCGAAGGTGGGGTCTGGGAAGATGAGCACTGGTAATCCTGCAGCCTGGCCTGTGTTCCCTTCTCCCTCTGGAAGAAAACGTTAGAAAATGTGGAGTGACAGGCAATGCTCCCCATTCAGGGAGGTTTTGCCAGCTCAAGACCAGATTGCTTGCTCAGGCCTGCCTGAACTGGTGATACTCAGTGGAGAACATGTTACTAGCTCACAGGGAGAGCACGGGAATGCCAGGCAGTTTCTCTGCAGTGGTATCTGCAGCCATTCCCAGGACTCAGGCGAGAAGAGGCATCTCTTGGTGCTTTAGCCAGAGCCCTGGACGCAGTGCCTCTCCCAAGCACAATCCGTCACTCAGGATGCTTGGGGGTGTGCAGGATCTGCCAGCCTCTTTGGCTTATGTGCGGTAGAAAGTGGGTCATGTCTCATAAACAGATTTCAAACACTTCCATCCGCTGAAGCTTCTGGTTTTGTGTTTCCGCTGCTGACACCTCCTCCCTCTTGTGACTATACCGGCCGTTTCCTTCCTTGACCACCTGGGCTTCGGCACAGAGCAGGCCAATAGCTTGCAGGAGGGAAAACTAGGGAAATCTTGTGTGCTTGTCTTAGTCCCTTGTATTTTAACTACCAATGCAACCCTGACTCAGTCTGCTGCTCAACTTGATTTCATCTAAGCAGTAACCTCCTCTAGTACAGGCCATCCTAACAGCATCAAGCCTCGTCTGTCCAAGGATCAGCCAGATCCCAAACCCTGTGGAGGGCTGGACTTCCAGCATCCTCAGGGATGGAGACTTCTCACAACATGGCAAGCGGCTAGTGGTGCACACCAGGGCAGAGGTGAAATAAGCTGAATGAGCTCTGATGACAGTTGAATCCATCTTGCTACTAGTTTATACCAGAGCAAGGGTGCGTGTCTGGCCATATGCTGCGGTAGGGCGATAGTCTTTCAAGGTTCACAATCTTGATCATTTAAATCCAGTGAAAACAGCCTTATTTTAAGACACCTCCTTTCTTCCAAGAATAGCAGCTCTGAGCATAAAATCTTTAGGAACTTGATCCTTGTGGAGGAGAGACTGGTTCATGTTCAAAAGACTCTCTGGTAGGAGATGCTTAACCAGAATAAAGCTCTCGACTTGGGCTGTCGGCAATTCTATTGTTCACTGATGAAATACTGCCGCGTGCAGCTCTCATATCGCTGCGTAAAATAAGGTACACAACGGCTGCCATGGCAGAGCTGCGCAGAACAAAGTCTGCAGATTTCTACGGCTCCTTACTAAAACTTAGGGGGTGCTGGGTTTTTGCAACCCTTCGACACAGACGAAAAGCTTCTAAGCGCCACCGGCTCTGCAGAGGTGTGCAGCCACAGTGTGAATCGTTATGCCTCCTCTCGCATCCGCTCGGATAAGTAATTCATGCCTAACGTGAGCCCACCCACTGGGTGGCGAGTTGCTGTTGAGGCTCAGGGATGCATCGCACCATTCATGCTTCGGTCTAACCGATTCCGGCCCAGTGATGCGAATTTAGCTGTGAGCTAAAAATACCTCTGCTCCCAGCTGATGTGCCCTAATCGCAGCGCTACCAGCCACTTAAATAGAGCCGCACGGCTGCAGCAGGCGTTGGACAGATGGAGCAGAGCGTGCCGAACAGCGTGCGGCTGCTGCTGGGCAGAGAGCTGATCAGACCTGTGGTCCCTGCACCCTCGGTGCCTGGCTTTTCTTCTCCTAGCTGCAAAGAGCCTTCACTTTCCTAAGTGCTCAGATCCGTGCTGTTTCTGCACTGCGTGAGAAGTGGGGCTGAAGTTACGTGCAGATATGCAGGAGGCCCTGCTGAGCAGCTAAACAGGGGATGCTGATTTTCTTCAATGGAGAAACTGAAATGTGAATTTCTTTTTCTTTAAACCAAAGTGAAATGAGCTTGGAACAGGGGGTTTTAGGGGGCTGGGATTTTATCTGTCAAGAAAGCAGTTTGTGCATTTCTTGCACATCCAGGGTTGGCTGGCTGTCACTGTGCAAGTCGCCTCACAGCACCTCCTGTGTAAACTGCAGGCTTTTCCCCAGATAATTTGTTTTGTTCCTTCAAACAAAAAGGAGATAAACAGTCCAGCAGTGGAGATACTTCTGAGTGAGTCTGTGCTCCCAGGCCTTTGTAGGTAAAAGGACCATCCTGTGCCCATGATGCAAGCCAAATAGGATTGACTTGAGCTTTGATGGTTTGCGACGGGGATGGCAGAAAAAGCTCCTATCCCTGGCAGCTCACCCCATAACAGGGCATAGAACAACCAGAAAATCTTGGCTGCTGTGGGTAGCCCATGGTACCACAAGCTGAAACCTAGGATAAGGTGCCAGGCTGTGGGCTGAGGAGCAGGTACCCTTAAATGGTCAGAACTTGCCACTCTGATCCTTGTCTCCAGCATCTTTGTTTCAAAAAAAACCCAACAAACAACAACAAAAAAACCCCATCCCCAAACCCAAGTCCTGGACACTTTAAAGTATTCCCACGATTCCCAGTTACTCGGTGAGAGATGAGTGTTTAATTCTGGACGAGGGATTTGGGGCTCAGGTTCCCAGCGGTGAGAGCTGGCACTGCCCTGAGGCTGTTCTTTAGGGCTGGAGCGATATGGCTGTGAAGGAGCAGGTCTCTCTGGACTTGTATCATGGGGCCAAGGTGTACTTAGGATGCACTGCACATGATGAATTCATTAGAGCTGTTTCATGCATCTATCTGCCTCTTAGCAAGAGGTTATGATAGTTCCATGGAGAAAACCTTATTCAGAAATGCAACTTGTAATGAAAACACAAAGTCCTTGTTATACCCCAGCATTCTCATCTCTTATGAATCCAGTGCTAAATTAATTGATTTTTGAGTTTTTAATGAAAATATAATAATCTAGTGCATGAAAACAAATTCCTAGACTGTTATAGCTCAAATAATCAGGGTACTGTTGGTACAACTATACCAACTGAGGTTTCCCCTGCAACTGAGCATGTGCTAAAGCTCAGTTTGCCTTGTTTACGCAGATTTTTCAACATCCTAAGTTTGATTAAATTTTAAAGGACCACTACATTAAGCTAAGATATGCAAATCAGATTAGCTAAATGTTTTTGCTTTTTAAAATTCTGCTTACCCAAACCCACAGAGTGAAAGAGGACAAGCTGACTTGCACATGGAGATTGAATGCCATTAAGCAGGAGGCAATTAGTTGCTGTGCTGTTCAGCAGTTCTAGGAACTTTGGTTTTGCTTGCTTATTACTGGTCCCCAATTTGCTGTGAAACAACAACTTTGGTATTCGGAGTTAAATATGGCTTTATTGATATGCAGTGGTCACTTTGTTTCTCTCTGCCCACCCCACCCCCCCCACCCCGCCCTGAGTAATTTGCTAATGCTACAACAAAGACAAATTGGATTTTCTTGCTCTAACAACCTGGGGGACAATCATACGCAAGCTTCCTTGGTATGGGGGGGGGGGGGGGGGGGGTTCTGTATGTGCAGTATGGGTTTTTTCTGTATGTGCAAATCTAGTAACCTGATTGTTTAATGAATTGTAGAATCCATGCATATTACATGTCTTGGAAATGAATGTACAGTCATAATATTGACCAAAGTGCCTCCCCACTGGATCAGAGTATGCAGATGCATTTCGTATTTGAATGCAGTTCTTGGCTGGATGCTCAGAACCATTCAGGTGTTGCTAGAAATGGCGTGGGGATGTTTTCAGCTACCACGGCATAAAATATAGTCATTAAATTTTACTTCCTGAGATCCAGTGCTTGTTGCAAAACGCCACGGAGGTCCAAGTTCAAAAAAGGTATATTGTCGATGTTGATTCTGAGTTGTGCGTGTCCTCTGTGAAAACTCCTGTTATTGCCAATTGGTCATCTTGTCTGTTTGAGTTCAGAAGTGAAATTCTTATGGTGTATGGGTAGAAGATTTAAGCATGTCCTTCGCTTTGTCCAGAAGGAAAGTGCCGTTGAAAAGAATTGGATTACTTCAGTGCAAGGGAAGAGGCCTGGTGTGGTTGTTCTTTCCTGTGTGCCTGTGTTTCTATGTGTGCTATTTAATTGTTGGACTGAGGTAGGGTAAAGAATTCTGCTTAAAAAGCAAAAGAAAAGAAAAAAAACAAACAAAAAACAACTAAAAAACCCACCAAAATAAAAAAAAAAAAAAACCCACACCAAAAAAACCCCCAACCCTGAAAGATGGACTGATGTCAGAGGCTTTCCTGGCCTTGGTGATGGGGGAATCTTTCTGTATCCTTATACTGTGCTTCAAGAGGGTTTTGAGAATAATCATTGAGCCAAAAGAAAAAGCCTTGCGGAAAGTTGTTTAGCAAGGTCAGATGTAGACTGTGCCGTCTTGCAGAAGGACTCGTGTGGCTCCGGTTTGCAGAGTCACCAGACTCCACGTGTGCGGGGAGACGTGTGCCCAGGCAGTGCGGCTCAGCCCTCCTCCTGCCTGCGCTGGGCACTAACCAGGGCTTCGGTGGGCGCTGCGCTTTCGCTCGGAAACCAGCAACCCTGTTCAGAACTGGCCTTAGCTCTCTGCTCCCAGCAAATATCTGCCTTTTTTTTTTTTTTATTTTTTTTTTGAAAGGCTGTGCTGTCACATGGCATTAGCGGTCCTGCCTTCAGCCAGGCACAGCCTGGCACTGTTGCTTAGCAACTCTGCCGGATCTCCGAAATCCAAAATCCTGATACTTGGGAACACAGGAGGGATGGGAGCTGCTACCTGGGGGGAGAGGGGGTAGAGTCTCACCAGTCCCCAAACCAGTGCTGAGAGAGGGGGCAGGAGGAGTCAGGCAAGCCAAGCATCAGCACTCCAGCCTGCTCACAATTGCTCTGGGTGTCTGGCTGAAAGAGGGTATGTTTTGGTAGGGTTTCTTGTATTCTTCAGAGGGTAACTGAGGTCAGACAGGGAGGCAGAAAACAGGCTTTCTTAGGAGTTGCCCTGCCTCAGTTTCCCTCCCTGTACCCCTCTACAAGCACACCCCTGCTCAGAAATCTTCCCCCAGCAGAGGTAGTGGCTGTTTAAATTGCAAGAGGTGCCATGGCACGGTTGAAGGCCTTGGTGTAAGAGCAGCTGCTCTGCGGCCCCGTCTTGCCCCTGTGCCCCCAAAGCACAGCTCCCCAGGCAGCAGGAGCGCTCCCCCCCTCTGCCGTTGCACCGTGTGATGGGATAGCAGCCCCACAGCTGCCAAAATTACAGCTTCCCACTTGCAGCCTTGCTTCTGACCCTGCACCCAGGCTCCCTGGGGAATGCCTTTGCTCTGATAGCATACCCCAGCGGAGGGGGAGACTGCTGCCGGCAGATATAGAGATTGCTAGAGAAAGTCTCGAACCCTTGCCAGCAGTTCCACTTCCAGGATACGAGTCCAGAGGGGCTTCAGATCGGTGAGATTTAACCACAGCCTGTTAAAATTGGGCAAACAAAATCACATTTAATACCAACATCCCTTGCAAACAAGGACGCGCTCTCCGAGCCGGCGCTTGCATTAAACACCGTGCCTTCGCAAAGCCCCAGAGGCTGCTCTCGCCGGCTGGGAGGGCATGAGGAAATGGGATTTTGGGCTTCATCCCTAGTGGGTGATGTCCTTCCAGCGCGGGTCTCTCCCAGCCACGCTCCCTGCAAGGAGGAGACTGCTCTGCCTCGCCCGTTTCCCTAATCTGGATGAGCTTATTGTATAGAGGAGGAGTAGAGGTGGGAGGAGGAGACAGAGGGAATGAGGGTTTTTAAGCAAAGGATCTCATTAGTTACTTATATCTGCCGGTTTCCATAGTAACTGGGGAAGAGAGGAAACCTAAATCTGAGTGTGTCTGGGTAGCTGGATGCCTGAACCCTCCTCAACCTGCATGGAGCTGCTCTGAAGCCTAGGGAGCAAAAGGGTTCAGCCCAGCCATGGTTGGAGGGTCCAGGCTGCCCATGGAGCTGCTCCGCAGCTCTGGTTATCAGCACTGCCCTTGCGAGAGGCAGCGGGTCCAAGTCTCTGCATCAGTGTATGGATTTTTGGGGCCTTTTTCTTTCCTGCTTCTACTGCTCCCTGGTGTGTGAACAGACTCTGCTGTCCCCTCTCTGATCCCTCCATGCACCAGCACAACTTGTGTCCATTCTCAAATCCAGCACTGATGCCAGCAGATCTCGGTGTTTCAGGGATGGATTAGAGCTGCACGGTCGCTTTGTGCTGCTTCTATGCTGCTGTCCTGCTCCTCGCGCTCCTTGAAATGGATCCCACGTTTCCAGTCGCTTGGCTTTCAGTGCAAATTGGGTTAAGGCCACTTCTCTCCCTTGCTTTCTGTTGAAAGTGCCTAACCTGCTGATAATGGCCCAGCATAGACAGGGTGTTCCACCCAGAGCTCTCCAGCAGAGAGCTTGAACAAGTTAAATTTCTCCTGTTGGGCACCAGGAATGGTAATTTGCCAGTGATGCTTATCAAGTGTGGAGTCCTCCTCCCTGAGCCTTCCACCCAAAGTGCAAATGTGCCCCTTTTACTGGCATCAAAAGACTGAGGCTTGCTCTGCTTTGTGCTGTGCTGAGAAACCCCTTGGCATCTAGAAGCCGCTGGTTTGGGTCTTTGTGTTCTGCATGTTTGCCTCTGTTCTTGTTTCTTTGAAAGGTCCCTTAGAAGTAACGTGTGTCATGGTTGCATCCATACAGGTCTCCAGGTGAAATCACACATCTTCTGCAAGTGCTGAGGTTATACACTGTATTAAAAGTGTATTGCAGCCCTGTGATGTCTAGAGACAGATGTCTGTGGGTTTTTATCCTTTCAAGCAATTGCTTTAAAGAAAAAAAAAAAGGAAAGGATTTTTACTACCTTGTAGAACATTGGTTTGGCCAGGGGTGTCTGTGCGTGAGAGGGGGGCAAGCAGGAGGGAGCCGTCGTGGTCGGGACAGGACCTCAGAAGCAGGTACCCAAGCAAGCCTCAGGCAGTGATCTTTGTTCTTCTCCACCTTTGTCTTCTGACTTTTGGCTGCCTCCAGGTTAGCCTGCCTGGGGCTTGTTGGGGTTTATAGATAGAGCAGAGTCCTTTTACCCTCTGAGCTGCAGACTCTTGCCTTGATAAAGGCAGCAAGTCCTGAGTGACCCAGAGCAGTAAGCAGTAAGGGAAAGCCTTGCAAGGTGGGCAAATACTTCACAAGGGATCACAGCCTGAAAGGAATGAGGTGGGTCCCTGGAAGCAAGTTGGAATTTTTTCTCCTTGTGTCATGTCTGCTCCTGTTCCCAGGGAAAACTCTAGGACTGAAATCAGCGTTTCCTTGTGTGCTTGCATCCTGGGAACGCTCCTCTGGGCTCTCCTGTCTTCTCAGATGATGAATCTGAATTAACAGATGTGTTTTTCTTTCTTCTCTCCAAAGACACCGTCTCCAGCAAACTGCAGAACAACAATGTCTATACCATTGCCAAGAGGAACGTGGAGGGCCAGGACATGCTCTACCAGTCTCTGAAACTCACCAATGGCATCTGGATCTTGGCCGAGCTTCGCATTCAGCCAGGGAACCCGAACTACACGGTGAGGTGTCGGACTGCGGAGGGCACGTGGCGCAGGCTGGGATCCTTCTAACTCGCCTTGCATGCAGAGCGATTTCTCCCTGCTTTGCCTAACGTGCTTGTTTTGGGGGAGATCCTGTTAATTTGACTGAGGGGTTAGGAAGGCCCACTGAACTGGAAAGAAGTGAGAAACAACAGAATTGCACTGCTCTGTTACCAGTGAGCTGGGATAGTGCCCACTCAGCAATGAGCAGTTACTTGCCAAGGTTACCCAGAGATAAAGCCAAGAGACATTAGCGAGAAAGCATTGCCAGGATGCCCTTCCCCCTCTCATAAACAAGGAGAAATTTATGCCCTGCTGCGTTCCTGCAGCGGAGACCGGCTGTCTGGATGTCAGAGGCTCTTTGGCCTTGTGCTGGCATCAGCCTATGGCTGGTGAGAAGGTGCTGTCTGTCCTGCATTGTGCACCTGTATAGCTATTCCCTTTGCTCCCCTGCTGAGGACCTGTGTGTCCGAGCATCCCGGTATTAGAGGATTTATCTCCTGTTGGAAGCTGTTCCAGGAATTTCAAGAGAAATCCATGGTCTGGGGACCTGCGGGGTGAAAGCGAGTGCTGGAAGATGATTTAAAGTGTTTGCACAAGGATTGGTGCCGCAAGCCTCATCTCAGCCTGATCCTTGCTTTAGAGAGGGGTGACGGCCAAGTTTGTGTCTGTCAGGACTGAGCAGCAAATCATTAGAAGCCCCCAGGTTTAGTGCTGTGATTTACAACGTGAGGGCAAGTAAGCCCCTTGTCTCGGAGTTTGGGGCAGTGTCCCCTTCTTTCATGCCTGCAGAGGCACCTACATTTGTTAAGGGATTCGGGAACCCCACAGTGGGAGTTTGCTTTCATGTATCTCCTCCTGCTTGTAGCAAGCTCCGAAAAGGCAGTTTGGTGTTGGTGATGAAGAAAGCAGTACTCAGGAGAAATATTCTGGGTGACTGTCATGAGCCACATCCATGATCTGTCCAACCCATGCTGTAGGTCAGACATTTCCAGTTGCTTTTGTGGAGATGGTAGAAAGCTCCTGCCTTCCTTTGCACCACTGCTAACCTCTCCTCTCTTCTCTGCAGCTCTCCCTGAAATGCCGAGCTCCCGAAGTGTCCCAGTACATCTACCAGGCCTACGATGCCATCTTGAAAAACTAACAGGAGATCAGCCTGTGCCTCACCCTGCAGAAGGAGGGGGGAGAAAGGGGTCCCCAGATCCTCCTTCACCACTGGCGCGGGGAAAAGCACTCTTAACTGGAAGCAGCTGTATTCATGTGTAGGATTTCAGTCAAAGGCACTGATTAAACAAGGTAGCAATTAGTATCCACGTGCTAATGATGATAGGGAACAAACCCCTTTGATATTTTTAGCGTCCATGGAGTTTGTAACCACTGCTTCAACTACTCCCACGTCCCCCTTGCCCCTCACTCGTTGTCCGTTCTTGTGGGCTTCTCCATTTTGTGCCAATGTTCGGTGTTTTCTAAATGGCTTTAGGCGTAGTTACAATTTTGTAAAATACCGCTCATTGAAAAAAAAACAAGCAAAAACCACACGTCGGCTCATTAAAACAAGGCAAAAGTGTCGAAAACATAACACTGCACTTTATTTTATATTTTTATACTTTTTTTTGAGTTTTTCTATTGTAATTGGCTTAAAGGGAAGGTGATTCCAAGGAAGTATTGGGAGCCCTGCAGGGACGTCGGGCTCTAGCAGGGTGAGCACGGCCTCGGGGAACTAGGAACAGAGCCATCAGTTCGGTCCGTGGAGGCGGATGGAGCCCTAAAGAGAGGGGGTTTTTTATTACACTTGTGCTGGCAGACTCAGCTCTGCTTTTTGATGGTGTGTTTTCACTCCAACCATCTCCCTGGCTCATTAGCTGCTGATTTGAGAAGTGAGGCTGCTTTTGCGTGGGGAGGAGCTGCAGACCTAGATTGGTAACGGGACAGCGGTGGATGAAATGATGGAAACGAGCCCTCTCTTAGAGCAAACGGCCGTTCCCAGAGCTCCAGGTATGGTCTCTGCATCCTCACCCGTCCCCAGCCCCTCTTCTTGTTCTTTCCGTGCCTGCTATGGCCAAACTGCCTTCTCGGCCATCCTCCGAGCTGTGCCACCTTCACCTGGCACTGCACTAACCCCTGGCAATCCCCAAGGCTTGCGATGGTAAATCTGAACATGGCAGTGCTGCTTCCTCGCCGCGGCTGTGGGCATCAGCCATGCCCCTATGGAGAGGGGCTGCTGCTGGCAGTGTCCCAGGGTGCTGCGGGTACTTCAGCAGCTCTCCCTGTTCCCGTGCTGTCTCCCAAAACCGAGGCTGTGGTGTGATGGGAGATGCTTTGGGCTTAGTGGTGTTTGCACCCTGCCTGCCTAGGGGCTTCAGGTCCTGGCTCGGCTGAGAGTCGAGCAGATCGTGGAAGTGTTTCTTCCAGTTGCAGCTTGGCTCTTTGTGCCCAGAGGTACACGGTAACAAGGGCCAGTCGGGTTCCTGCTCTCACCCCCTGTCCCGAGCAGCCCCATGCCCTGGCCCCTCTTTTCCAACCTGTCCTTAGGGCCAGGACTGCTTCCCTTTCCAGTCCCTCGCTGTGGACTGACCACATTGCAACCACTAAGTGCTGCAGCAACAGCAGTGAAAGCAAAGCCTCTTGCATGTCCTTGCTCCATCCATAGCTTGTCCTGCTTAAACCAAGCCACTAACCAGAACGGCTTCACTCTCCCCAGCATGCTTTGATGCCATCTCCTCCCCAGCGAGCAAAGCTCTTATGCATAGCAACCCCCACGTTGTCTTTTTAGATGCCACATTCAAAGTCAATAAATGTTATACGGTGGGAGATGGTTCATCAGGGCTTTGGCACTGTCTGCAACCAAGAAGCCAGTGCTGAGAAAAGGTCACAGTGCCCTGGAAAAGACTCCAGCAGGGCACAGGAGCTGCAGGACCCTGAGGAAGGTGGTGTCCCAGTGTAGGAACCCCCCGTGCTCTGGCTGAGAAAAAGTGGGGCAGAGCTGGAGCAATTCAGCCCTTGAGCCCTGCCCACGTGTGCTGGGAGGTGATTTGCTCCAAGCCCTGCGGGTGCACCGCAAAAATCATTAGTAGAGCAATTAAGGAAGCACCAGTGGCACTGAGTGTGATGCTGTGTCGGGGCAGGGAAGAGATGGTACAGGGTCAGGAACAAACACTTGAGCCTCCTCCACTAAACAACCAGTGTAGGTTCGACGCAGGGAGGGGTTGCTGAGCACCCCTTTCTCTTGCCAAATTTCTTCCCGGCTTTTCGGGCGCGTGGGTGTTTCTGCGCTGCAGGGCAGAGCCTGGGCTCGGTCGGTGGCCTTTCGCCCGCCTCTCCCGCTGCGCCGCTCGTTCGAGTGTTCGCCGCGTAGTTGTGTTGCTCTTCAGGCTTTACCTGCCGTCCGCGTCAATAAACTCATTTCCATGATGCTGTGGCTGTGTGTGGCTCTGTGGGGCCGGGGAGAGGATCCAATTTTCCTGCTTTTGGTCCTGCCCATGGGAGCAGGCAGTGCTGAAGGCTGGATTTGGTGGAAAGGAGGCTGTTTGCTCACCGAGAGCCTGTTGTCCTCTTCACCAGCCACTTCTCTTCTACAGTGGAGACACCCCAAAATAGGGGCTTGCAGGGTGAGGAGGTAGCAAGTGTCCTTGGTCCTCTGCCTCTGGCTGTTGCTGTCGTCTTATCTTGAAGGGCAGCAGGAAAAGGGTCCTGGCTTGCAGGGGGCACTGGCACCTTGGCACAGACAGCCTCTGCTGAGGAGCAGAAGATGGATGTACCCATTTAGTCCTTTCTGGGCCCTAGGTGGGCTGTGTGTAATGTGACCCTGCGGTGAAATGATAAAGTTGTGTGAGTCGGTGATGCATTTGGGTTGCTCTGGTCTGGTGCTGGCATTTCCCAGAGGGTTTTGCCATCATTGGTCCTGTCTCAGGCAGGATGGATTGGGCTGCAAAACCGCTGTACTGGGTCAGAGCCAAGCTCAGGTAGACCCAAAGTCAGTGCTCAAAGTGGCCAGAAATGCAACAACGCAAGAAGCAGGTTGGGGCAGTGCTGCTCTCGAGCAGAGCGACTCTCCCTTGCCCCTGCCAGGCTTGGCTTAGCAGCACTTGGAAGTAAGGTAACTTCCACCCTCTGAGGACCTGGGGTGGCAGGTACCGTATCAGCCCATGATGTTCTGCACTGGGATGTTTTTGTATTAGAAGCTGGTGTATGTGTCTAGCAGCAACAGTGACAGGCTCATTTGGGGTCACTGATGTTGTTGCTGTGTCCCTTCGTGCATCCCTGGTGTGCCTGGGATGGCTGCATGCCCAGCCGTTGGGGATGGGATGGAATTGGATTGTCGTTCCCCGCTGTGGGTCTGCTCCTGCCGTGGTGCTGGGGGTGGGCCTGGGGCAGCATTTGGCCCCACAGGAACAAAAGCTGCTGCAAGATGCTTAGGGCTCTGCCGTGTCGGCTGCTGTTCCCTTTATGTCCCATGGCAAAGGGAAAGGTTTCTCCCTCCCCGTTCTGCTGGGGGCTCCTTGGGGAGAAATAGGTCTTTCCTGCTGCTCTGGATTTGCAGCACACTCCTGCCCCGTAAACGGGGACACACCAGCCCTGGTCCGTTCTGTACCTTGCAAACTGGGTTGCATCATTCACATTGTTAGCCTCCGGTGCTGGGAGCTCAGGGGACAGACGTGATGCTCCCTGGGCTGGGAGCTGCCGTGGGAGCGGATGGTCCCCACAGCCTTCCCTGGTCCTGAGGCCCACACGGTGGGGTAGGGACATCCCAGGTTGCTCCTTGCTGCTCTGGCTGGAGATGGGACCAGCCCTGCTGTGCTGGGCGGGCTCCCCAAAATCCCTGCTGCTCCTGCCGGCTTCGCACGCATCCTGCTCCGTGCCAGTGCGTGCGCTAAGGGCCAGCGTCGGGTGACAGCAGGTCCCTGAGCCCACGATGAAGTGTGGGGAGAGGCATTTTGGAGGTCTGAGGATTTCAGAGGCTGTGGCAGAGGCGGGGGCTGACCACAGCCCCCCAAACCATCAGCTCTGCCTGTCCCCTGCTGCTGCCTGCATGCCAGGACACGGGAGCTCTTTGACAGATGATTTTAGGTTTGCGTCGGTCTCCTATCGCTGAGACTGGGATAAGCTTCCCAGCCAACGGGGACGTGCCAGGATCCAGCCCCGCTCCCCTCCCCCCTCCCTCGTATATTAAATTTCACAAATAAAACTGCAAGTGAAGAGCATCTCGGAGGGAACTGCTAAAAATAGCCCCGAGGCTGAAGCCTGAATTGTGCAGGCGAGTTCACATGCAGCCGCGATCCCTGCCCTCTCCCAGAAATATTTCAGAGCTCAGGGCTGCTTTATGGCGATGCGGGGAACCGGAGCCGGGGGGGCTGTGGAAGAAGAGCAGCATCTAGGGCTGGTAATAACCCCCAGGGACACGTAAATATTTCCCTAGCTGCGAGTATCAGGCAGCTGTGCAGGGAAATAAGCTCCAAATCTCTGAAAGCCTGGGTGTAATGTGAGACACAGAAAGGGGGCTCTGACTCCCTTTGCCTCAGCCCCAGCCTCGGTGCAGAGTGGCACAAAGACTGTCCTGTGTTTTGCCAGCTGCCCTTGTCCCCCCGAGCCATGGGGCTGTGTCTGCTGTCCCTCTTTCCCCCAGG
The DNA here is from genome assembly GCF_947461875.1 of Haliaeetus albicilla. Taxonomy (NCBI): domain Eukaryota; kingdom Metazoa; phylum Chordata; class Aves; order Accipitriformes; family Accipitridae; genus Haliaeetus; species Haliaeetus albicilla. Next base: position 7,698,772 of record NC_091491.1, read on the forward strand.
AAAGCTATGGCCATGTATTTCCCCTTGCACCATCTCCTCACCCTGGAGAGGAGCCCCTGGAGATGATGTTTTTCCTGGCCAAAGGTGCTGACGAGGCTGGAGGGAGCCCGGCCGTGCTGTGGCCAGTGTTCAGGCTCAGCCAAGCCTGTGTGGTCACAGCCAGACCCACGGAGACACCCCGGTGCTCCCTGGTGTCACGGTGAGCTGGAGCGGGTTTTGGGGTTTGGGGTTTGCTTCGAGGAGCAGAGAGGTGCGGGGAGGCCATCGGCAGCATGTCGCGGGGGCCTGGACCACGCTCCCTGGAGGTGCCACCACCATCTTCCTCGCTCTCTGGCCCGCAAGGTAAATGCTTGGTGTGAGATGTCCCAAAAATGCAGCCGCTGCAACAGAAATGTCCCTCCCTTAGTGGGGCCTGGCGCCACCCTGGCCTGAGAGCACCCCCCCGGTGACAGCGGGCACAGAGAAACCCCCAGCCCTGCCAGCTGAACCAGGGGCTGGCACAGCAAGGGGGTGAAGTGATGTGCCCAAGAGCGTACCGAGCAGCAGTGTCAGAGGAGGGAAAGGGGGTCTTCCCCTTCTCCCCCAAAAGGAGTCTGGCCTCAGGGGGTGGGGTGGGCATGAGGGCACGGATGCTGCTGGGCGCCGGGGAGGGAAGGGGTGCTGGTGTGGCACCCAGCACACTGCAGGGGGGGGGATATGGGAGGGTCTTTTCCCATCGGCACCTCCCCAGAGCCCCGGGAGAAGCCGGTGTCCCTCCCGGCTTGTCCCTCCCGGCTTCCTGCGACTGGGTCTGGGTATTCCCTGCCTCCTTTCCCGGGCGCTGCCTGCATCCCTCCCCGGGCATCCCCTGCATCCCCGCCTGGGCAAAACCTCCTTCCCTCCCCGGGCACTGCCTGCATCTCTCCCGGGCATCTCTGCCTGCATCCCTGCCTGAAGATCGCCTGCCTCCCTCTCCAGGCACTGCCTGCCTCTCCACCCGGGCATTCCCTGCATCCCCCCCCCGCTTTCCCCGGGCACTGCCTCCATTCCCGTCCCCCCCCCCCCCCTCCCCGGGCTCTGCCTACCTCCCCCTGCCTCTCCCCGCTCCTCCAGCCCCCCTCCCCGTACCCCGGCCGGGTTTTACGACCCAACGACGGCCACGCTCCCCGCCCGGTGCCCCCCTCGGTAACACCGAGCCGGGCGGGGACCGGGCCGGGCCGGACCGGGGCTCTGCAGCGGGGCCGCCCGCCCCGCACCGGGCTCGCCGCATGGCTCCGCCGCCCGCCGGGGCACCGCCGGCCCGGGCCGCCGCTGCAAGGTATGGGGCGGTGGGGGGCACCGGGAATAGAGGAGGGGGGCAAAGTTGCTGCTGGGCACGGCCCGGAGGGGGGGGGTGGTGGGAAGAGGGGGGGTCCCCAGCGAAAGTTGAGCGCCGGTGCTCCCCCGGCCGGCGGGGGGGTGGAGATGGGGGGGCGTGTGTGTGCCCCCCCCCCCCCCACCTTCTCTAGCCCCAGCATCCCCATCCCGGTACCGGGGATGCTGCGCTGCCCGCCGCGGCGAGAGCCGGGAGGGTCGGGGTGCGGAGTGCGGGATGCGGGGTGGGGGGTGCGGGGTGGGGGGTGCTGCCGCCGCCCTCGCCCCGCCCGGGGGGGGGTCAGAGCTCGTTCCTCCGGTTGCCCCCGGCGTCGCGGGGTGGTGGTGGCGGGGACCGGGGCAGCATCCTTCCCGGGAGCGCCCCGCGAACCCCCGCCCGGCCCTGCAACCCGCCGAGCTCGGCCTTGTGCTGAGCCTCTGGGGCCCCCCCCGGCTGCTCCCCCGCTCCGCCACCATCCCGCGGGGCCGCCCCGGTTTGCGTCCCCCCTGCTGCGCCTCAGTTTCCCACGGTGGCACGCTGGCGGGAGATGCTCGTGGGGCCGGCAGCCCTCGGGTCGGCCTCTGATGCTTTGGGGTGCAAGCCCTGCTTTCTGGGCCCCATAAAGCCGGCTTTCCCCATACGTGGGCCCTGTTTTGGGTTTTGGGGTGGTACGGCAGGGCTCAGCCCGCTCCGCAGTTCAGGGCAGCCCTGTGGGTGCTGGGTCTCTCGCTGTGTCCCTCCGTCACCCACCGGCCCCGCAGAGGAGCTGGGCTTGCTTCTGCGAGGAGGAAGGGGTTGAGGGGATGGGGTTGTCCCTGCAGCAGAGTGGCCCCCCGGGACTTGCAATGACAGTGCTTTCTGCTGGTGGAGAAAGGCCCCCGGTGGGGCCGCGTCTGGGGGGTCCCACATCCCCCCCTTTTCCCTGTATGTGGCACAGAAACGTTCCCGCTGCTGGGGCTGGGGTGAACTGGTCCCCGAGAGCACAGTCAGCACCCCAGGGGATGGTCCCAGCAGCGCAGTGTGCCATGGTCCCCGGCCCTGGGCACAAACCCACCCTGCTGCCCTGGGGCTGGATCAGGCCCTGCCTGTGAGGGTGGTGTGAGCCATGGCCCAGCTTGGGGGACCGCGGGAGGCTCGGCCTCCCCGGCACCCAGCAGCAAGAACCTCCACGGCCAGGCTCTCCCCGGGGCAAATAACCTCCATCAAACAGGCAGGACAGGATGGTTTGAACCTGCCTCCTTCTGCCAGCTCAGGGACCGCTGTCCTGTGCTTTGGGGATGGTTTTCAGGGAGAACGGACCAGAGCATCACAAATTGGTAAAAGCATCCATCCACACTTCGGGATAAAGCACAAGCCGCTTCCTAGCGATGGGAGCAAGCGAAAGTGGGACCCAGTGCCTCACCCTTGCTGTTGCCACCGCAGTCCCTGGTCGGGAACTGGGTGCCAGCTGGCATTTGGACTCCTCAGACTCAGCTGCTGCATCCTCGTGTGTGGGTTATCGCCCCGTGTACCCCCACACACGTGGCCCTGCCCCGGGGCACCTCCGGCCTCAGCACGTGTGCCAGCAGCTTGTGGGCTCACCCCATCAGCTGGCTCGGAAATTAGCCTCCATCAAGTTAATTGCCAAACCGCTCAAAGCCTGAAATTAAACATTAAAGATGTCGCTCGCAGGCGCAGAGTAATTCCCCCCCCCCCCCCCCCCGCCCCAGCAAAAGGCAATTCTGGCTGTCCAAGCGGAGAGAAGATGGATTCCCGGCTTGGGGCAGCATCGGGATGGAGCAGCTGGTGACGGTCCCCATGGGCGCTATGGGACAAGTCCCCAGCACAGCCCAGGACCCCGCTGCTGCCGGAGCTGGGCAAACCCTGAGCTGCAGACAGTCCCTTTCCCAGAGGTTTCCTTGCTGTGGTACGGAAAGGGCTGAATGTGCCTGTGAGAACCCTCTTGGGATAAAACTCGCTCAAATCCTGGCTCTCCTTGGCTCTGCAGGGTGAGAGCCTCCGAGGGGGACCCTGAGGTCTTGCAGTGCCAAGGACCCTGCTGAGGACATTGCCCAGCCCTGGGGGACGGTCCTACTCCCCGAGGACAGATATAACCCTTTTCCATGAGCTCCTGCTTGGAAGAAATCTCACCTGAAGCAATAGTGGGGTCTGCCAGGGTATTTCTAGGATCTGACTAGCTTCTCCTTGGCCTTGCAGTGACGGGCTGTCCCGGAGGGGAAATGCATCCTGAATGGGGCTGAGGCCCCCTGCGCGGGAATATGCAGCCTCGGCACCGCAGGGGCAGCACCAGGGCAGCGGCCGGCGCGCGGCGGCATGGTGGCAACGTTCAAGATCGCCGTGCTGGGAGCCCAGGGCGTGGGCAAGAGTGCCATAGTCCGGCAGTTCCTCTACAACGAGTTCAGCGAGGTCTGCGTGCCCACCACGGCCCGCCGCGTCTACCTGCCCGCCGTCGTCATGAACGGCCACGTCCACGACCTGCAGATCATGGACTTCCCCCCCATCACCGCCTTCCCCGTCAACACCCTGCAGGTAGGGGTGCACCCGGCTCGGTGCGATGGGACCTCCACGTTGGGGGGTCTCCGGTGACGTCCGTGGGGTTTCTCTGTATGGCACTGCGGGGTCCCGGTTCCTCCTCTTCGGGGGACGCTTCTCCCTCCATGTCGGGGTTTGCTTGCTAAAAGCCGGTGCGAGGGATCCCATCCTCATGGCTACTGGCTGAGCCGGCCCAGGATAAAGTGGCTTTTAAAGCTTTTTCACCTAAAATGACAGCAAAAGCAGGAAGGACAGCATCCCGTTCCAAGGACTGTGGCTCTGGCCTTGCCCATGGCCCCGTCCAGCTGGGCGGTGGATCCTGGAGCACTGGGATCCAGTTCTGCGGTTGTCAGAGCCGGTGCCAGCAAAGGGCTGGGGGAGCGTGGCCAGAGCATTCAGGTGAAAATCATGGGTTCCTGGAGACCCAGACCCCGATGCACCCACTGCCTGAGGCAGGCAGAGGAGCGGGGCTGCTCGTCCCCTCCGGGGGTGGCCGTCACCCCCCCAGCATTGCCTGGGTTTGTCCCCCGAGTGCTGAGCCCACCAACTCCTCCTCAAACCCCCAGCACTCTCACGTGCTTCCAAAACAACCCCAAAGGGCAGCGTGGGGTTGGAAAGCTTTGCCACCAGTGCCGACCGCTTTGGTGCGTTTAGTGGGGAAAAAGAGGATTTTAAGCTCGTGCCATAGCCCCATCCCGGGGGCACAACTTGTGCCTCCACTGTGGGGAAAGGAGCTGGAGATGCCCAGCCGCGGCCACAGCCGCGCCGGAGGGCAAGGCCACCGGTGGAGCACCTCCGCGGGAGCTGGGCTGTCTTCTATTTTTAATCAATAGAATTATATTGCTCCCCTGCCAGACAGGGACGAGGTTATAGGGGCCTTGTAGTGCTCCAAGTTTCCCCTGTGCCGTTGGGCAGGAGGTGAAGTGAGCACTCTGGGGGCGAGGAGGAAGTTTAAAAATTAATCGGTGTGTGCAGGGAACGAAAGGTCAATGCGAGAGACAGCCCGAAATAGCAAAGAGTAATTTATTGACACAGCAGCCGATGCTAACATACTCGATTAACTCCCTGCCTTGCTGCGCTCAAGAGGAGGCGGCTGGTGGGAACAGATGGAGGTTTCCAGGGAAGAGAGGGTGGTCAGAGGGATGGCTCCGAGGGGAAAGGGGAGGACCAGGGTGGGGGATACGGCTCTGTCTGCTGGGGAGCATTGCTGGGCTCTGCTCCGTGCTCTGGAGCAGCATCCCTGTGGCGATGTCCTGGGAGAGGAGCAGGAGCCGGTGGCTCCCCAACATCCAACTCCCACACAGGGCCAGGCGGGATGCACGGTGCGATCCTCCTCCAGCCCCGAGCATCCCGGGAAACCTGCCCTGCATGGGGAAAACCATCCCAACGTCACAGCACCGGAGCAAGCTGCACCCCAGCGTGGTGAAATAGCTGCAATTTGTTAATCTCCCAGGTGTATCAGGACTCAGAGTAACCTGAGACACTGCCGCTTCATCTACCTGCATCTCTTTGATACTGAGGAGCTACACATCATCTCCTCTCCTCGGTGGACAGGAGACGGGCTGTGTCATGCCGCTCGCTCCCAGCTCCTTCCCGTGCCGTGGTCTGCGATGGAGACCAACCTGCACTCCAACACTTTCCTTTCCCCAGTTCCCTTTGGTCCTAGGTCTTCTCATTTTGCCTCATTCCAATGATAAACTCAGAAAGGGATGATTCATCATACTGAAGAGGTTTGCTCAGGGACAAGTGACGCCTTTTCTCCTTGGTGCATCTTTCTCCTCTCCAGCGGTGCTCAGGAGAGTTCGTGGTGCTGTCTGCATGGGCTGCCATTCCCGGTACCACTGCTGGGCTGGGAAAGTGGCTGGAAGCGGGGCAGATTTTCACTCCTATAGCATGGAAAAAAAAAAATCCTGTTATTCCTGGAAACCCAAAGCTTTCCTAACAACAGGTATTTCTTACAGCACCAAATTTGGGCTGTGGAGAGGCCACCCCTGACTGCCTCTGCTCTGGCTCCTGACCTTGCTCTCGCAGATCCCACTCCCAAGCAGCGGCTGCTCCTCTCCTGTCCCCATGTCCCCTGCCCTCACCTTCCCCATCTTACCCACGGACCTGCTGGTCCATCATCCCCAGCCCCCCTCAACATCCTCTTCACCTGCCCTGCCCAAAAACCAGGGTGCATTACTAATTAACACACTTAATTAGCAGCTCTGGAGGATGAAGCTTTTACATCCAGGGCGGGGGGATGTCAGCCCCGCTCCCAGCTCACCTCTGGATAGCTGTGCACTAGGCAGGCTGTAATCCTCACTGGAGAGAGGAATTGGGGCTGACAAATCCCGTTATCTCTCCTCTGGATTAACGAGGGGGATAAAGGATCTCCAGAGATGGGGGGGATGACTGAAGGGCTGCGGGGGACAAACGCAGCTGTTGGAGGGATGGGTCAGGGCAGAGCAGAGGTGAGATCGGTGCTGGGTGTCAGGGCTGGAGAGCTTGTCTTACCCCTTGCTACCTGCCGGCGTAGCAGCCTCCTTGACGTGCCCAGCCCCGAAGCAGTGCGGGGCATCCCCTGGGCACGGCGACAGGGCTGAGCCAGGATTGATCCCTCTCTGCACCTTGCAGGAGTGGGCGGACGTGTGTTGCAGGGGGCTCCGGAGCGTCCATGCCTACATCCTGGTCTATGACATCTGTTGCTTTGACAGCTTCGAGTACATCAAAACCATCCGCCAGCAGATCCTGGAAACGAGGTAGGGACCACTTTGCCAGAGGGTACATCCCCCTCGGGCTGCCGGTAGGGCCGTACGGCTCGCCCCAGTGCTCCCCTGCTCTTGCCATCGGAGATGAGATATCACAGACTGGGACAAAGCCCCTTTGCAGGGCTGGGAGCCCAAAAGCAAAAGCAAAACTGGACCCAGGGGCAGGAGAAGGAGCAGGACCCCGGGCAGGTACCCCCCCATGGGCGAGGGCAGCCATCCCTGGGAAAGCAACTGGGGTGGGCACGGTGGGTGGCTGGCCACGAAGAGGGACAAGGGGACAGGCCAAGAGGAGGCACATCCCTCTTGGCAAGCCAAAGCCAAGAGCCAGTTTGGGATGGGTCGGTTGGTTGTCATGCTGTGCCCCGTCCCCTTCTGTCCTCCCTCACCACCTCCCCTCCCCAGGGTCATCGGCACTTCGGAGACGCCCATCATCATCGTGGGCAACAAGCGGGACCTGCAGCGGGGCCGGGTGATCCCGCGCTGGAACGTCTCCAACCTGGTGAAGAAGACGTGGAAGTGCGGCTACATCGAGTGCTCGGCCAAGTACAACTGGCACATCCTGCTGCTCTTCAGCGAGCTCCTGAAGAGCGTGGGCTGCGCCCGCTGCAAGCACGTCCACACCACCATCCGCTTCCAGGGTGCCCTGCGCAGGAACCGATGCACCATCATGTGAGCCCCCCCCTGCCCCGACGGACCCCCCTCGCCCTGGGCCGTTCTCTGGGAGGGTGATGCCGCGGTGGGAGCTGTGCCGGAGGCACCTCCAGGTTTGCTTCCCCACCGGCGCTGGCACCCCACGGTGACATTTGGGGGACGGTGCGCCTTGGGCGGTGCTGGGCAGGGTGATGCGGTGGCCACTGGCGGGTTGGAGCGGATGGGCAGCGTGGTTCCTGGAGGTAGCAAGAGGTGAGGGAGGACTTCGGCTAAACCCCCGAGCCCTCCCTGAGCCTCCAGTGCTCGGGGCCAAAACCGTCCTGGGGGTTTAGTGTCTCTGCCGTGCCTGAAACGCTGCCGTGGCGCTGGGGAGGAGTGGAGGAGATGCCTCAGCTGGTGCCCAGAGGTTGGCTGTCGGGTCCGTCCCTGCCGGCTCCTGCCCCGGCATCGCAGGGGCAACGCTTGCCGCTGCCATCACCTGCCATCACCTGCCATCACCTGCCCCCCCGGAAGGAAATTGCCCAGCGCCTGTGTCCCGATGTGCCGGGGGTGGCTCCATCCCTGGGGCATGGTGGAGATGGAAGTCCTGTTTTCCTCCCTGCGGAGCTGAGGTTTCTCCCCTCAGAGGGCAGAGCAGCCTCCGGCAAGAGGCCAGGTTACACGGGCTCTTTTTTGGCTCTGTTGGGTCAGATTTCCAAGTGGAATTTCTGGATGAAAGCAAGAAAGGGGAAAAAAAAAACCACATAAAGGGCCCATCCTGTCCCTTACATCCCCTGGGGTGCCAGGCACTGCCTTCCCAGGGCTTTGAGTCCCCCTTCTGCCCCGGTTCAGCCAAGGAAGGCTTCTCCTCCCCCACCAGCCTGTCGAACACCAAATAATCTCAAAAGACTCCTTGCCAGGCAGGTCACCCCTCCGCTACCTCGCATCCCGGGCTCAGCGGGCGACCGGCTTTGCACAGCTCTGACCCAAACCCCCGGCGTCTCCCGGGCAGGCAGGCAGCCCCCCCCATGCCATCGCACCCCACCAGTGGTGCCATGAGATGGGTCCAACCCGCACCCGGCTTTCCCACAGCTACGCTTGCCTCCGTCCACATGAGATGGCGGCGGTGTGAAGGCAGCCTCCAAAGCAATAGGGAGCTGGAGTTGCAATTCCACTTGCATTCCTTTTTTTTTTTTTCTCTGCATAGCCCTAATAGGAAAGTGAGCCCCCCATAATTTTTTTTTTATTATTATTTTTTAATCTTTCAGCTTGTTTTTACACCAGACTTGCAGCTCACCTGTGTCTTGTCCTGCAGGGTGGGTGGCAAAGCGCAGTCCCTGTTAGGAAATGGTGTTGGGGCGGTGTGCCGGCGAGGGGTGAGCAAGAGGCCGAGGGGGTTGTGGTTCTTCTTTCTTGGCTGCTCCCTGTGGGACACGGGGAAACGCTGTCCGAGGCAGGATCTGAGGCCGGTCCATCCTCCGGCAAAACCATCTCGGTGATTTCTGGTGTAACAAGGCAATGCAGGTATTCAGCATCGCTCTGGGCAGTAAAGCAAAAGGACGCCAGCCCCATCTCTTCCCCTGCGGCCAGGTTTCCATCTCACAGAAGCACCGCTGTGCTCTCGGTAACACTTTCTATTAAGAGTAGGTCCAGCTGAGCTCCGGCACGGTGCGTTTCACCGCCCCATCCCTGCTGCCGGGGCCGTGTGCTGCCCTGCAGCCCCAATGCCGCAGGGTTGGGGGTCATCCTGCTCTTCCCTTCCCATCACCAGCAGCCGCTTTGAGAACCAAACCCCATCCCCCTTGCTCCAAAAAAAAAAAGGATAAAAAGAGAAAAGGTGATGGGGGGACATGGGTCTGTCTCAGGTGGCTGCGAGAGCCCGGGCCGGGGAAGGGCAGTGGCATCCATCATCATCCCTCGCCTTCACGGCAAACGTATGGGGCTTCGCCACTGGTCCCCCCGACCTCATCTCATCAGGATTTATTAACATGTGTAAGTCCACGTTATTGGTCTCTGGCTAGCTTTATCCCTCCAAATTGTTTGAGAAGGAAACTCCTTGGTAAATGCTAATAATAAAGCATTTATAAAGTGCTCCGACGTATACATATCAACGACTAAGCCAATACATTGTTTGTTATAACCCTGTAGCCTGCAGTTTATAGCACAATTAGTTACAGGTTTTTATAGCATCTATTTAGTATTTTGGAAAAAAAAAAAAGGTTATAAATATAATTGTTATATTCTATTGTACTTTATAGACAGAGAAAGTTATATTAGTAATGATAACTCTCACTGCTTTGACAGCATTTCCCAGCTCCCGAGAAAATGAGGGCTACAAAGAGCTACTTTCCCAAGAGCCCAGGAGGGGGTAGGTGGTGGTACCCACCGGGTGCAGGCAGGGAAACTGAGGCAGGGAGGTCCGGCGTGTGGCCAGGCTCGCGGGGATCAGAGCAGCCAGGAGCACAGCAGCAGCTACAAGCGACCCGCGCCTTGCCCCTGCTCACACCCTTAGTACAAAGTGTTACCGCTCGCCCAATGCCACCCTGGTCCTGCTAAAAATAACCTGCTCCTGAGCCTGGGAGAGGCTGAGGTTGTCCCCACCGCTGTCCCCAAGGCAGCGCTGGGTTCCTGTCCCCCCCTCCCCGTGCGCATGGTGCTGCAGGAGGTGATGCCTGGGTTCAGTCCAGTCCTGGCAAGAATGCTTCCCTCTCCTCCTCCTCCTCCTCCTCCTGCCCCGGTGAGTGTCCCGGTTGCCTGGACTTGGCTTTCCTTTCCTCCCCTGGACTTCTTGTCGGAGATTCCCGAGGTGTCTACACCGCCTGTAACGCCCTGCACCCCCTTCTTTGAAATCGAATTAAAAATCAGGTCTGTCCCCCCTTGTTCTGTACCCGCTTTGCTGCTCTTTGCCCGTGGCACCCGATTTCTCGCCGCCCCGCTGCCGCTCTCACAGTCCTTCTGTGAGAGGCAGTGGTCCAGGGTGGGGGAATTTGTTTCTCCCCTGCAAAAGGAGTATTTTTGCAAGCAGGTTTTGCATCCCCAGGGCACCGGCACTAGCCCTTCCCTCTCCTCTGCAGGGCTGTGGGTCTGGCTTCATGCTTTTTTGGAAAACAGGGTTCTTCTGGTCCCCAGGGGGCTTTCGGAGGGATGTTTGCTGTACACACAGACAGCAGACCAGCGGCATGAGTCCCCTTCATCGGCCGTGACCCCCCCATCAGGATTATCCTCTCTGCCTCCCTACCCACACAGAAAAGATGCCGGAACAGAAGAGCTTTGGTTTATCTCTATTGCACAAACAACATTGCTGGGTCCATGGCTGCAGGCTCTGGAGTACGGCGGTGCCGGCAGCGAGCCTTGGTGACAGCCATCACCCCAACCATCACCACCGAGGTGACCACCAACCCCCCCGCGTCTCCCACCTTCACCCATAAGGAAGCCCACGGAGTTCAGCAAGGGTCACCTCCTGTGACCCCCCCTGACCTGAGAGACTCAAACACTCATGAAGGCTCTTGGTGCTGTAAGACATGAGGATCATTAGGCCCATTGTACAGATGGGGAAGACTGAGGTACGAGATGGTTTGCACACTTGGATGCCAGGTACACGGTGTCCCCGCTTTAGGGGTCACCATAGGGGCTGGCTACACCCCTCTTCCCTGCAGAAAGTGCCCCATTCTTTCCATTTGGGGCTGGATTTTTCCACCCAAACCAGTACAAGAGCACCTATTTAGGAGGAGAATTACCAGCCCCAAAAAAAAACCCCCACAGGGAAGGAGGGGGTGCAGCTCCAAAGAGCAAGGAGGGGACGACCCTCCCCCCGGGTTGCCTGGGACCAAATCCATCGTGCTGCCCACGCTGACCTCGAGCACCGCAACTCTGGCCTCAGCATCGCTCCCACCTTCGGATGAAGGAGGGGGTCCGTCCCCACCAAAACGCGGGACTTGGGGGGGTCAGACCCACGCCTCCTCATCATCCTCGGTCAGCCAGGCACCGCTGTCAGCCGGCGAGGGCTTGGCCCCGGAGCGGGTGCCACTGGGCTCGGGGTGCCGGGGGGGTCCCGGGGGGTGATGCTGGCCCCGGGGGGCTGGTGGGCGCTGCCCCAGCGGGGTGGGGATACGCGAGGGGCGCTTGCCCGGCCTGTGGTCCCGCCGGGGACGAGCCTTGGGCCGCAGCTTCAGCTTGTAGATGGAGGGCACGCGTTCGGGTTTCTTCAGGCACCGCCAGGGCTTGGGGACGTTGCTGGCCCTGGGTCCCCGTGGGGTCTGACCCCCTGCTCCCAGCACCTCCGCCTCCCCCCCAGCCGGGAGGGCGGTGGGCTGCGGGGCAGCTTGCGGGGGTGTTTTGGGGACCCAGTTCCCCAGCCCCACGGGGCGCAGGGGTTGCCTCCCACGGGAGAGTTCCTCCACCACCCTGCCATAGCCGGGGGGCTGCACGTGTCCCCAGCATCCCCGGAGACCCTCGTTCCCTCCGCTGGGGTCACAGGCTCCCCCCGGTTTGTCCGCTGGCACCCCAGGTCCCTCAGCACCCCCAGCCCTTGGGCTCGGGGCTGGGTGGCACTGCTGGGTTCCCTGGGGACCCTCCCCAGCATCACAGACCTTGCACCCATCTGCAAAATGAGCCGGAGGGCTGGGGGGCTGGCAGACCGCTGGGCTGGCTTTGATGGGGGATTTAATGCTGCCGTCCTGTTTCAGAGGCTGGCTGGAGGAATTTCGGGGTGAGGGTGGTTGGCCCCGGCCAAGAGCTCCCTGGCTCCCTTCCCGCGGGCTTTTCTGGCTCTGTGAGTCTCCGCGGGCATCCTGGTGCAGGACGGGGGCACAAACCTTGATGGGGCTGGGGGCACGGGGTGTTGCCGCAGCAGGGACCCCCCCTTCTTGGGGCATGGCAGCTGCCACAGATTTGCCTCCTTGCTGGGTGCTTTTTCGAGATGTCAGCCTGGTGCTGGGTGCCATGGACCTGCCCCGTGCTGGTGCCAAAAGGGTTTTTCCCGGGGTGCTCCCACACGGCGCGTGGCGGACCCCCACGCTGTCCCGTGTGCCTGGGGCCAGGCGGGAAGGGGTGGGCGCCCGGCACATCGTCCCACGGCCGAGGGAGCTGGGTCGAGCGGGTGACCTGGAGGGTGGTGGCTGCCTCCTCGAAGCGGCAGCCGGTGGCTCCTGTGTCCTGCAAGAAAAGAGAACGGAGAAGGGCCTGGGAGCTGCTGCATCCCCCCTCCATCCAGCCGGCTGCTGGGCACCTCCATAAGGGAGGGATAAAATAATTCAGGGATGTGAGAAAAACTATTCTGAAACCAGGCGGTTTGGGGCACGAAGCATCTCTACATCGCTTACCTGCCTGAAGGGACCCCCCGGCGAGGGCTGGCACCCGGTGGGTGACCCGAGCCCTCTGGCGAAGGGGTGGCAGGGGACCGGGGGCCGGGGGTGACACGGGACCCCCAAGCGACTGGAGGCAGGGGACTCTGCGAGCGGCTGACCAGCAGCGTGGGCTGGGGCTGGCCGCGAGCGGCTGCCTTCGAGGTCGGGCACAGCCAGATCTCATGCTGCACTTGCTGCTGGGGGCTCCTGGTTTTCCAGGCTTGTTTGTGAGCTGTGGGGAGAACGGGAGCGGGGGGCTCAGCACCCCTGGCCATTGCACCCACCCACGAGCGCAACCCACCCAGCCGCTGCTCAACATCCAGCCTCCTGGGGATGCGGGTGCAAACCGGTGCTCCCTGCAAAGGGGCTTTTGGGGTCTGACTCCATCCAAAAGTCTGCCGTGACCTCTAGTGGCCACCAAAGCCAAAGAGAGTCCCCAAAACCAGACTTTCCCCAGCAAAGCCAACGAGGCATCATGGTAACAAAGCCTCCCACTCCCACAAACGGCCCCAAAAGCAGCAAGACCCACAACAGACACCCCCCCCACCCCCCCACCCCCCCCCCCACCCCAGGCATGGGGCAGAGCCACAGGGTTTGGGGACGCCGGGACTCACAGAGCGAGGTGCAGCGACACGGGTCATGCTTGTCCAGGTAGTGCTCCAGCGTGTCCCAGCCGCCCCCGACCCGCACCATGACGTGCTCCCGCAGGATCTGCACGGGATGCCGTGTGCCGTGAGGTCCGGAGAGGTGCGTGAGATGCACCCCTTGGACCTCCACCTCTTTTTAAGTAGCCTGGAGGTACCATGCAGAACTGGGCTTGGAGACCCATGGGCTTGCCCTAAGTGCCACCAGGTCTCCCAAAGGACAGCTTCATCCCCGGCTCAGCACCACTGGGGCAGGACGGTCTCAGCTTCCACTGCCACCCCGACAGGAATATTTCATCACCCCAAGGAGAGTGGGGAGCCTTTTGGAAAAACCCCCTCTACTGTCATGTGCTGAGCCCTTTGGGAAGGCCAGGCTTAGGGACGGACCCAGGCAGGGACGGAGCATCCCAGTGTTCCCATTGCTGGGTAAGACCTGGCTCTGGCTTGGCATGGGATGGCAAGTTTTTTCCCACAGACATGGATGGTTACAGCCATGCAAACATGTACTACAGGTCTGAGCTTCCCTGCTTTGGGGATAACAGTAAAAAAACTCCACATTGGCCCTGTTTGGGGATTGTATTATGGAAGAAGATTCGTGGCAGCAGAGCAGGATTCCTGGTGCCTGTGCTCCAAAAACACAGGGTGAAGCAGACTCACCCGGACAAAGATGAGGGTGTCAGAGTCGCCCACACGGTATTTCCCTTCGGATATCTTGATCATGGGGAACTGGACGGGGCAGGTACAGCGGCTCACCAGGTGCTGGACCTGTGGGCAGCAGGGATGGGTCCTCGCCAGAGCTCCTGGGAAAGGTCCTGGGGTGGCCATCCCTATCTCCATCATCTCCACCTCCATCCCCATCCCCATCCCCATCTCCATCTCGCTCCATGCCCCTCCGTACCATCTGGTCGAGGTTGTGGAGGTCCCGTGGCTTCCGGGGGGGCCGGGACAAGGGGGTGTCTGCAGGTGGCAGGTCCAGCTCCTGACGGAGCTCCTCCTCAATCTCCTCCTCCATCTGCACCAGAGTCGGGGCGCGCATGCCGAAGCGGGCAGCACGGCGCGCCAGCTCCAGCAGGCACAGCACGAAGTTCTTCTCGTTCTTCCTCAGCACCAGGTCCTCCGTCTCGAACATCAGGACGTCTGGGGCAGGGCAGGGCTGGGCTGAGCCAGGGCAGGCACATGGGGATGGGGACAAAGGGGACGGAGGGGGCACAGGTGGAGTCAAAACCCGCCCAAAGGGATTTTATTCCCTGGAGCCATCCCACTAGGAATATGGTTGGGTCCAATAAGAGTTGGGATAAATTAACAGAGGAAGAGCCTTCCCCTTGGGCATCTACATGCAAAGGCATTGCCATATGTTTCATGGCATCGCAAAGCCACAAAACCCAGTGGCTGGGTGTGCTGAGGATGTGTCACTCCATGCCCTTCCCAGGCATCCACTGGTGGTGTGGACAGGGTGACAGACCCTTTGCTCAGAGCCAGGACTGCTTCTGATGTCCTTACAGCCAGGATCATGCCATGCATGGTAGGGCCATACTGCGGCATTCGTCCTTTCCATTTCCACCCCTCCAGCGCATATTTGCACCCAAGCAAACACGCCCGCCGAGTGGCAGCACCCTGCAAAGCTGCTGCCGAGCCCAGAGGAACTTGTGCAAGAAATCCCAGCTCAAGGACGCATGTGCATGGTGCTGCCCAGCGCTGGGGTGGCACTGGCTTTGGAGGACACAGGGGAAAACTCCTGGGGTGATGCCAGGACCAGCTGGAGGGGAATTGCACACGGGGACACAGGACAGCTGGAGCCTGGTATCTTACCTTTAATATCCATCTCCTTCCTGCACCACTGGATGAAGTTGGAGATATTGTCCCTGGCCTGGAAGGTGCCTGGCTGTGCTGCGAGGTTGCAGGCAACGCCGGTGGTGGGCAGGCGGAGGTGGCGGGCCACGTCGGGGCAGGAGAGGGCGAACTCCTCGGCCACGTGGGTGACGTTGTTGGCGTGGGAGCAGAGCACGGCCCCTGTCTCCAGCACCTCCACAAAAGTGCCCACCTGGATGTCCAGGTCGTACAGCTCCTTCAGCCACTCGGCCAAGTCCTCCTTCATGGCGTAGAGGTACTGCTCGCTGGACTGGTAGGGACGGATGCTCCGCACCACGGTGCCCGGCGGCCCCAACATTTTGCCATAAGACTGGGAGGAGGTCGAGGGAAAGGGGCGATGGAGACATGGGTGATGGGGACGTGGGAAGCTGCCCCGGGCCGTGTCCCCAGCCCACCTCCCCAGCAGCCACACTCACCCGGTGCCGCTTGCTCTCTGCCACCCGGGATGGTGACGCCGTCCTCCCGGTGCTGGGAGCCCTTCTCGGGGTCCAAGGGCTGTAATGCAGCGTGGGGAAAGAAAATCACCCTCCTGGGCAGTGGGTGTTTTGTTTCCTTCCCAAGTGCTGTTCCCTTCTCCTTGGTGACAAGGGACAGGCTGCAAACACTCCCCGTTAACCCTTCAGCGCCTGCTCCTCCTCCGGCAGCCCTGCTCCTTCTTCCCCAGCCACCCCAGCGGTGGATTTTCCCATGGGGTCCCCAGCTCTGGGGCAGGAGGGAGTTAGAGAGCAGCTCGTCAGCATCCCAAATTGCTCACAACCCCAAAAGAGGGGGGGATTTCCCCCCTCCCCACCATCTCTGCACCCAACTCCACCACAGGTGGGGTGACCTGGGGGCCCTACGAGATGCATCTTCAGGACTCGGTACCCCTGAGTTGATAGCCCTGATGCAGCCACATTTTTGCCCCCATTTTACAGGCTCAGACATTCTGCTGAGATGCCACCATGTGCCTTTGCAAGCCCAAACATGCTGTGGCGAGGAGCCCACCCGAGCAGGGGAGCCCCAGCATGGGCGACCCTGAGCAGGGCTCCCTCGTCCCTGGGTGGGGTGCCCAGAGGGATGGAGAGAGGCTGAGCTCCGTGCAGGTCTGGTGTGAGGACCTCTGAACACATCATGGGGGTGATGCTTAGACCAGTCCCTCTGCACCCCTCCTCCCCTCCCAACACGCACCCTGGGGCACAGCAACACCAGGAGCTGGAAAGCCAAACCCTCAGATAAGGGCTTCCCAAAGCCGTAGGGACTGGGGCAGAGATCACTTGGAGAGAGCTGGTCCTGACGGTAGTTGGACTTCCAAACTCCTTGTCTCAGCTGGCCCACAGGGTCTCTGTGCAACCTGGAAGTTTCCCAGTGGAGAGAGCCAGAGGAAGAGGAGGAAGAGGCTGAAGAGCTGCAAGAGGTAGAGGGTACCAACAGAGACACCACTGCCATTGCTTGCTCTGTGCTTTCCACCAAGACATGGAGCAAGGGGGTGGTCTGAGAGCCGAGCAGCCCCAAGGAGTCCCAGACCCCCACACTCTGTCCCCTGGCTCCCCCTCCACCAGCTCCTCCCAGCCACAACCCCCAGGGCAGCTTTCCCAAGGAAACATCCCCATGCTGATCCCGAGCATCGCCATGTACTCTCATCATTTCATTTCATCTGGTAAAAATGCTAGTGGTTGCTCATGCTTGGGTGTAAATCCCTACACTTGAACCCAGGCTCATCCCTTGATCTCGCTGTAGGGAACAGAGAGGTCTCATCACCTCCAAAGGTTGGGGCCAGAGAAGGTCACAGCAAGGACCCTGCTCCCTGGAGCCCCCTTCACAGAGCAAATCCACCAATCCTCTCCCTCAAACCTCTTTCTGAAAAAAAAATAAAATAAGCATGAGGGGGTTTTATTTGCATGCCCACCTTTGGGGTTTCTCTGCACTGTGCTCCCTTGCAAACTTCTTCCTGAATTGCCCATGACAGCGAGGTCTTCAGCAAAAGCCGAGCTCCTCCAGGGATGGCGTGACTCCAGGAGCTGGGGCTTTAAGAAAATAACTACACTGGTGAGTGGGCGCTGCTGGGAATGTCGGAGACTCCCTCCCTAACCCAGGGTTGGCAGAGCTGCCCCAGCACCCAGGTACTGCTGCAAAAAGCAAATCTACCAGGCATGTGCTTGCACCTCGGGACTGAAACGGAGCCTCTTGTGAGCTTGGGGGGCTTCTTGCTGTGTCAGGGACCCCATCTTCTCCCTGGTGCCAGCTGCTGATGCTCACTGCAGATCATGGCTGGATCAGCCGGTGTCATTTTGGGGGAGGAAATGCAAGAATCCCAGCTATTCCCCCGGGCTGGGGAATGCATGGCAGGCTGGCCGGAGGAGTCTGTGCCTGGCATGCCCTGCCAGGGAGCCCAGTGGGAGAAAAGGACCCTTGTGACGCAGGATTTTCAGCCACAGCACCCAGTGGGGTCAACCACATGGCTCAGGGTGCGAGTCCAACTCCCCCAGGCCCCCCCGAAATTGAGGGTGCAGGCCAGTCACCCTGTCTTTGCCAGCAATGCTACGCTCAGCCCCAGCCCTGGCAGCATCACTTGTGACCCCAAGGCATCCCGACAGCGCACAGCCCCAGGAAACACACGGCAGCAAGCAAGGGAGGAAAAGGAAAGCCCCAAAACAGGAGAGGATTTGAGGTTGTCCCATCCTCAGCCTCCAGTCCTACAGCAGAAGGGATGCCTGGCTCTCTCCTAAGGGGTCACGAAAGGGGATAATGATCTGCTGCTTCTCTGCAGAGCCGCAGGTGTGGAATACCCCTGGGGTACAGACAGACTCATAAATCCTCCTGTCTCCAAAAAGTGGTTCATGGAGCAGAAGTCACACTGCTCTTCTGACTCTCCTCAATGCCCAGAGCAGACGTCTTGACAGCAAGACCTCGTCCAGTGCCAGCCTTCCCCATCAATCTCCCCATCAACCCCCCATCAATCTCCCCATCACGCTGCAGATCCCATGGCTGGTGGGAGCCGAGGGGGCTGGAGAGACATGGCTCCAGGCAGGAGACGTGAGCGGGGACGGAGGCAAGCCTGACCTCTGCAAACATTGCGACACTGCTGGTGCTGGCCAGCAGGTCCTCCCTGCAGGCAAAACGCTGCCCGCTCAACGGGCAGCACAGGCAGGACGCCCCGGCATGTTGCAGCATGAAGGAAAGCAAACAGGAGCAGCAGGGAAGGTTTCAGGGTGCTCCCTGTCCCATGGGAGGTAAGGACCCACCTTCACACACCGCAATGGGCTGGGGCAGAGGTGGAGACCTGGAGGGTCCCCATCAGCGTGAATTCATCCTCCACACTGGGAAAAAAACCCCAACTATTAACACATCCCAAGGTGTGGAGAAATACTCAGTAATCTGGGACGAAGCAGGGAAGAGCATTTCCATGGTTTTTTCACCATCAGCATCATCCCCATCAGCAAGTTTTTAGTGGGATCCATCCCCCTCATTTGATCCAGCAAGCATGATAGCTGAGGCCAAATTCAGCAATACCCACTCCAGCCCCAAACACACACATGCATCTTAAATGCACCCCTTTCAGGAACCAGGAGATTGGCTTTTAAAAAAAAATATACAAAAGTCTGGCATGAAAACAAGCAGAAATCCCATCACCGCATATCCAGAGGTTCATTTTATTTGCCATCAGGTCTTCAGGCCCTTGGGACTCCCTGCAAGCAATGTTGCCTTATTATCATTCAATTCAAAATAAGAACGATGCAGCCCCATCTCTTTGGCAACACTGAAAGTCCCCTGAGGTTTTAAGCCCTGAGCAGATGAAGTCCCAGTGTCCGTGTCTGCACAGGAAGGGCTCACTCACAAATATCACGGAAAACGGACAGAACAGCTTGTGTTAGCTCTCTGTCCTGCCAAATCCATGTCTCAGCTGGTATCGGGCAGCGCCAAAAGCCCTCGGGAAGTACCAGCCCTGGCACCCTGCCTGGGGCAAGCCCCGCTCCTGCCTTCTCTGTAGGGAAGGTCTAGGGTGGGTGAGGGTGAGCAGAGGACGCTACGCTGAAGAACAGCTGCTGGCATCGGGAGGGGATCCCGACTCGGCACCCCGACATGGCATCCCGGCACGGCAGGACCAGCCGCAGCCCGGTGCCGAAGCCACCGACACGAAGAAAGGCACCCAGCGCCGGGGTCCGAGTCCTGGCAGAACCATCAACGAAGCAGCAGCCCACCTGTGTAGAACCCCAGCATGATGAAAATCCCCAAATCTCTCAACTCAAAGGATATTTTAAGAAAGTTGAGCCCTGTCCTGGTCAGCACCCATGGCTGGCATTTTCTGCCACTGCATTCAAGCCCCAGGGACCTGACACTCCCCCACCGGCTGTGGGAGACGATGGCCCTTTGTAGACATGACCGGTGACTCGGGGCACAGGAGCCAGTGGCGTTTCCAGGTGGGGAGCCCTGCTTTGGGAAAGGAATGAGGAATATGCAGCCGAGCTGTCCTTGTGAGCCTGCATGCACAGACATGTCTGTCTGTCCTGCTCACCCTCTCCTCTTCCTCTCCTCCCCCAGTAATTTTTCAATCCAGTTCATCCAACTGCAGCAGAGGGGCACAGGACTTAAAAATATGTTGATCCCATCTCTTGCAGAGAGACGGAGCAGAGGACAGACACTTTCTCTGCACACAAGAAAGGCTGCCAGGTGAACACAACCCTTATCAGACACTGGAGAACCCAACCAGCCATCCCAACCCCATCAGAAAGCCAAGCTGCAACTCTCCTGCGAGCTGCACAGCGACACGGTCAGCAGCTCAGCTGTACCTCCCCCTCTTCCTTCACCCCAAAGAGGCTCCTACACCAAAACCCTCTGCTTTCTCCCCCAAAATCCCACGGTGTTGGTGTCTGCAGCTGGTGCCGAAGCACCCGCAGGGGATGGGTCTCCTCCTCCAGCTGCCGACCCTCCATTCCTGGGGCAAGAGAGGGGAGAAGGCAGGAGGGGGGGCTTTGTGCACACAGCGGGGGGCAAAGCTCAACACGGAACCGTATTTTTGTCCAAATGTCTCTTTTCTTTTTGTTTTAACCAGGAAACATTCTCAGTCTCTTATTTAAAACCACCCAAGCCCCAAACCAAGCGACGGTGAGGCACTCCTCTGCCTGATCGCAGGAAAACGACAGCTGAAGTATCAACAAACCCCAGTCCCGGTTTGAAAAAAAAATGTGTAATGATATCCTGAACGTTAACAGAAACGGGTGGGTTTGCAGTCTCCATGGCTTAGACCTTTTTTTGTGGTCTTTTTAAAAAAATATTGTCTCCCAAAGCCTCCAGCCCACCTGGCCGGGGCTGACGGCTGCCCCATCCCGGCTGCATCCCTGCTGCACCGGGGCATCGCTCCACCGGCCCATGGCTCCAGCCATCCGCAGGCAGCCCTGGCCTGCCAGTCCCGGCCGAACCGTCCTCAGACCGGAATCCAGAGTCAAATAAAGAGGGATCCAGGCAGCGGTGGGCGCGTTGGGGTTCAGCCCCCCATTTCATCCCAGTACGCTCTGCTCAGAAGAGGACCTGCCCACCGTTTGCATCCCAGCAGCCCATCCAGGGTAGCTGGGTGGCCCATTTGCCGGTGGCCACCACTTGCAGCTTCGCCCGGTCGAATTGCCAGTACTGGTCATCCCGAAAGAAGTAGATGAAGCCGTCGCGGTGGGTGAGGGCACCCGCCGTGCCAGGGGGCAAGCCCTCCCAGTCCCGCAGGCTGCGGGGGTAGTAGGGCTCCACGCCGAGAGTCTCCTCGCTCACCACGAAGTACTTGGGTCCTTTGAAGAGGACCAGGCGCCGGAGCTGCTGGAAGTAGAGCGCGGTGTCGGGGTGCCGTGGGAGGCCGCGGGCACTGCATTTCTGGGGGAAACCTGCCGCCAGGGTGGAGCCCATGTAGCACCAGCATCGGCCACCTGGGAAGAGCAGGGGAGAGGGGTTAGAGCCCACCCCAACGGGGTCCGTCGCAGGACCAGCTTCAGGAGACATGGAAGGACTCAGCCATGGGGCCAGCCTTGCAGCCCTAGACACGTGTCCGTGACATCCATCCCGCTGGTGATCCAACCAGCACCACTGTGGGGCTGCTCCCAGGCTGGGGGGGGAAACTGAGGCACAGTAGCTCAGGGGCTTGAAGGCACGGAAAGAGACTGCCAGGGACAGAGCAAGGCCACCACACTGTTCCCTAGTCTTTGCTGCTTCCTTGCAAACCTCCCCCTGTTCCTGCACAGCGAGCAGGACAGACAGACCCAGATCCCCCAGGGACTGGGACAACCGAGATCAGCGCTGCAGCAGCAGGAATTGCAACTGGGGCCGAGCGCTCGGCCATCCCCGCAGAGCCCTGTCCCCACGAAGCAAGCAGACAAAAGCCCCTTTCTGCTCACAAGCCACAGCCTGACCCAGCCCCGGGGAGGGAGGGAGCGGACGAGGGCTGTGGAGGGAGAGGGGCTTTTGGCTCTCACCCAGCCGCAGCAACAAAGCCCCCATTCTGATGAGCCTGCAACTGGTTTCCATTAAAGGTTGGGGCTGACCCTGGCAGCCAGGCTGCCTTCTTTGACCTTCCTCTACCCATCCGGCTGCGGCGTGCTGCCGAGCAGCTTGCGGATGGTATTTCAGCTCCCTGTGGCAGCTCAGCCCCCGGCACGATGCAGGGACCCATGTGTACCATGAAAACATCACACTCGTCTCAGCTCCCCTGTGGCCACACGTCTTTCGGGAGCATTTTCACCCCAAGAGCCCAAAGGGTTTGATACATCTGGTTTTGTTTTTAAACACAGGTGAGCGCCGCTCTCCTGAATGGGCTAATGAGGAAACTGAGGCACGAGGGGGTGATGCTGCCTGCCGGGATGATACACCCAAAGCCATACAATTAATCCATGGCAGGCAACAAGCCCAGGGCTCCTGCGGGTTTTTGCACACCTGGGACCCAGTGATGCCCCAGCTCTGTGCTGGGACAGGACCAGCAGGAGGGACAGGGGACGTGGGCAGGAGAAGGTGCCCCAGCCAGACCCGGACAGCCAGACCAAGCAGGCAGGAGCATCAGCAGCCCCAAGGAGAGCTCTCCTGCCTGTGCCTCACCTACCTTTGAAGAAGTAAAACTTGCCACTGAGCTGGGACCAGGCGCAGGCGTCGATGCCAGCGGGGAGACCGGGCCAGCGCGTCTGCAGGGGCCGTGGGTCGCTGGCGTTGCCGCTCGTGGGCACCACCCAGTAGTGGCTGCCCTTGAAGATGTAGAGGTTGTGATCCCCATCTGCAGGGCAGAAGGAGGAGTGAGGGATTCCCACATGAGAGGCGAGAAGCCTCATCCCACCTCCCACCCACCGCTCCCCAATTCCCCTCTCCTCCCCACACAGCTCCGCGGTGCTTCGGGGATGCTTGGGTTTCGGAGGCTCCCTTCTGCCTCTCCAACCGCCCTCTCAGCTTTCATAATTCATTGCCTCCACTCCAGCCCAGAGAGGATAAAAGCTGACCACAGCTCCCGCTCAAGGCTCATCTTTCACGGTTGAGCTCCCGCAGCGAATAAGCCTTGTCATGGCCCAAGTTTGAGGATGTTTTCCCCCTCCTAACACACCAAACCATCGCTGTGTCCTCGAGATGCACTCCACTCTGTGGCAGCAATGTGCGTCAGTGATGCCACCAGCCCCAGGAGCACATATGGGGCTGTGGGCCAGCCAAATCCACCCTTCCCACTACTGGAGCTTATCAGAGCAGAAACTGGCTGCTGCAGCACTGGGGTGAGGGGTGGGGTACGTGTTTCGGGAGATGGCTGTGCCAGCCAACACTCACCAGCGGTTATGGCGTCGAAGAAGGAGTGGCAGTAATAGGCGCTGAGGCTCCTTTGCTGCCGGTCCCCGTCGTAAAGGTCCGTGTTCCAGTCCTGGAAGTGAGTGAAGACCTTTCCCGGGAGCTGGATGGCCAAGCCTTTGGAGGGCTTCCCTGGGATGGAGCAGGGAGCAGTGAGTCATGGAGAAGGGGCAGGGAAAGGGCTTTCCCCAGAGCACTGTGTGAGCACAGGGCTGGGGAGCCATCCCAGGGCTCCAAACACTCCTTGTCCCGCTGCCTGGCTCCTGTCCCCCTCTATACGGTGGTGGAAAAGACCCCTCGGTACCCCCAAAAAACATGCACCAGTGTTTCCCTGGTTGCAAACAAGGGAACCAGGTCCAACCTCCCCTGCCCTGGAGGGCATGGTACCCATTCCACGTGCCCTGCTGCATCTTCCTCCCCAGCCACAAAAGGATGAGGCCCATCCCCACCGTGCCCCTTGCGCGTAGTCCTCTCCCCTTGCCCACTCCCATCCCTGCTCCTCGCTCTCCATCCCAGGGAACATCCCCAGAGGAACTGAGGGATGCTTGGGGAAGCCAGGCTCACCATACAAGTTCTGGACAGCCAAGATGTCATCCCAGCTGAGGACAAAATCCTTGCTGAGCTTCTTGTAGTAGGGAGACATCAGGGCACTCTTGACGGGGGAGTGCTCCAGCCCCAGCGTGTGGCCGACCTCGTGGGCCACCACGATGAAGAGGTTGCGCCCTTTGCCGCTGTGCAGGGACCAGCGCTCAGCGCTGTCGAAGTGGGCTTCTCCACGCCGGGGGAAGAAGGCGTGAGCCAGGGCACCTCCTGGGGACATGAGAGCCATCAGGGACCATGGGGTGGGAGAGGACCTCAGCCACAAGCCGAGGGGCAGGGGGCACGCGCAGCTCTGGTTTGCTTAAATAGGCATCGATTTTAGCTCTTTGGGAGGCCTGCTGAGAAAGAACAGCAGCTTCCCACGACTATTTCCCGCAGCAGGTGCAAGCCAAACCAGTTCTGCCTTCGGCTCCTGAGCACGGCAGGGGTTTGTCTGCTCTGTGGTTTATATGTTTGGTTTCTTGCTGGGCTCAGGCCAGGGACTGAAGCCACTGCATTGACCCGTGTCGGGCAAAGGCTCAAGAAGAGAGAAAACCTGGGCTTGTCTGATAGTGGATAAGCAGAAAGACTCAGCTGGAAGGAATGAGCTCAGGTTTGGAGGATGCCATCAGGATGGGGAGGGCTCCTTGAAGACCATCAGCACGATCCTATAATGAGTAGCATCTCAGCCACCTCACTGGCAGACCTCAGTTGCAGAACTGGTAGTGAGGACCCCAAATCGGAAAGCAAACTGGTGCAAACTGGGTTTAGAGGGACTGCTGGGGCAGAGCCTTGCCTCCATCACCCCCAGCCCTCCTCCCTGCCAGGGAAGAGCCCACATTGTAAAAGAGAAGCTTACGAGGGGGAAGCGACCAGCACCTGGTCCATCGAAGGCATTGTTGAGTCCATCGTTGTGGTCTCCATGGAAGAAGGTCAGGCGGATGTCAGCTGGGCCATCCCGTGCCTCCCAAAACACCAGCGAGGACACGTTGCTCCAGAGCTCGAAGGCGGCTTTCACGGCCAGGCGCACCTCGTGCTGTGGCAGGTAGGAGGGCCAGTTCACCACCCGGTAGGTCAGGTGCCGCTTGTACCACCTCCCGCCTGCAAGAGGGGCAAAGCTCAGCACGACGATGGGGACGTGGACTTGCTCTTCCACCCAGGGGCTGCCGGGGTAGAAGAAAGCTTCCCAGTGCTGGGAAATGCCATGGCTTTCCCAAGCCGAAGCTGAAAGTCAACCCAGGTGTCCCACCAGCAGCAGGATCTGACCCATGAAATCCCTCCAAAGGTGCCACCACTAGATCCCACCCAGAGATTCCCAAGGCTGGACCTGCAACCAAAGCCTAAGAGAGGAGCCAAAACCTGTTTAAGGCGAGGAGAAGCTGGGGCACTCAGTTTGAACCCCCCCACCCCCTTGCCTCATCATGCTCTCCAGGGCCAAATCCAGCATGGGTCCCTGACCTGCAGGTCTCCTGCCTGATGCCAGCTTCATGCCCAGAAGATAAGGACTGGCTTTCAGGGAGAGAAAGCAAAGCCACCTCTGAAAACAAGTGGCCCAAAGGCAAAAGGAGAGGGAAGGGCTCTCGGCAGCAACTTGGGGGCACAACGGAACAGTGGGGAAGGAGGATGCAGGGTTGCATCCTGGTTAAGGCAGATTTGCCAAGAGCTAGGCACCAGCCAGAGGGGAAAAAAAGAGCCAATCCTCAAGGGGACACCAGTCGGGTTTGAAATACATCCCCAGGAAGGAATGGTACCGACTGCCATAAAGCACATGCTGATCTCCATCACATGCCCAAAGACCCCAGAGACATCCAGGGCTTCATCCAGCTGGCCGGCAAGCACAGGCAGGGAAGGAAAATGCCCGTTCATACCAGGGGGATCTGCAGCAGAGCCCTGCGGCTGGTCCCTGTGGTGCCTCTGCACCTTCTGCACCAAGCCCGAATGCTGCAGGGACACCAAAACCAGGGGGCCATGGGAGGTGTGTGTGCAGGGCTGGGGGTCCCCAGCACCCAAAGCTCCCTTGGTGAGAGGGGGGTCCTCCCTGTCTCCCCTGAACACCCTCCCTGAGGCCCAGCCTTGACTGCTTTTATAGGGAATCCCTTTTCTTTTTCCCCCGAATGTGTAATTTGAACACAGCAGCTACTGAGCCAAGGCAAGGAACAGACCAGCTCCCCTGTAGTAGGGCTGCCTTTTCACTGTTTTTAAGGACATCCTGACCATTTCTACCTGCAGAAGTTGTTGCCTGGAAGTCCAGCCAGCGATATCCCAGCAGGAACAAACTACTGCTCACCATTTATTTTAACAGCACCAAGGATCTTACTGCCCATGGCTTTCCTAAAAGCTCTTCTAAGGGAGACAGAGCCCTGATGCCACCAGGGCAGATGGTGACAAGGATGAAGGGGACAAGCCCATGAAATCCCCCTAAGCTCCCCACCCTCCTCCCACCACGCAGGAGTGCAAAGATATGTGTTCCTGCAGCCGCCACGCAACATCACAGCCCCCTCCTCCTCCTCCTCCTCCTCCAGCACCCCTCAGCAGCTGTGGGGACCCTGGGGCCCCACAACTACATCTAGCCAGGGGTGTCTGGGAGCAGGAAAGAAGCCATGGGGCCACGCTGGGAAGATGCAGGTGCCAGAGCTGGTGCCAAGGCGTGGGAGCGGTGACAGACCTCCAGCGACTGCGCCTGCTCCAGATGTGCAGGGCAACAGGGGGAACAGAGCCGGCAGCACGCCTGGGCTCGTTGCTGTGGGTCTGAGCCAAGCTGCTCGGCAATCCTGGAGGACATCCCATCCCAGCTCTGTTTCCTTCTCCTCTGTTTCCGAGCAGCCCATGGCAGGGGAGGCTCTGGGCCAGCTGGTCGCGGTCCTTGGGGGCAGAATCGGTTCTCCCTGCTCATCAGTGCAATGACGGCCTCTGACTTAAAAGGGACATGGCTGTGCTTTCCACCAAACCCTGCATGGTAAAGGCTAAATACCTGCCTGGATGGCTGCAGTCCTAAGATAAAAAGCCCCGGCATCCCATCCTTCCCTCCACAGGGGCAGAGCATCTCCCACCGGAGGAGGATGGATGGATGGCACCAGCAGGCAGGGCTGGGGGAGGCAATCGTGGCCAGCTCTCAGGAAGAGGAGGGCTGGGTGCTGCATGGAGCCATTGAGCCGGGGACAATCACAGGCAGGAGTTCCCCGAGGGGAAATCCAGGATGCTGGCTGCCCGACATGCCGTCTGGCCAAGGACCTGCTGGTCAGCAGAGCTCCCAGCCAGCTCTGGTGCCTGGCAAAGCCCAGCAAGGCAACTAGAAGAAAGTCCTCTTCCCAGCGCCTTCCACTGCAGACCCCCGATTTCCAAACAGGACCTGTCCCCATATCTTGCCAGAGAGCAGAAAGCCTTGGGCTTTGACTGCAGAAGGGAAGTTTTCTTCAGAGGTGCAGAAAGGAGCGGACGGACTGGACCCCGTCCCACGCAGGGAGCCGATCTCCACTGCTGGGCTGGGACCGACCCCGGGAGCAGCAGGGGGGACGGACGCCCTCCCCAGTCCCACGCTGGCCACCACTGCTGGGCTAACTCCGTCGGGAGCCAAAGCTCAGCCGGGGTTGGCTTTGACCCACACGCCGGGGCGCGAGCGTGCCCGAAGCCGGCGGGATGAGGGACACAGCGGCTGCCCGG
Organism: Haliaeetus albicilla; assembly: GCF_947461875.1. NCBI lineage: Eukaryota > Metazoa > Chordata > Aves > Accipitriformes > Accipitridae > Haliaeetus > Haliaeetus albicilla. The sequence goes on from NC_091491.1 coordinate 7,725,887, forward strand.
TGACGATCCTGCTGGGGCAGGGGTGGATAACAAAATACTTTGCCTGCCCGGCTGCAGCGGCTTCCTGCTTGGAGTCGGATAAACAGCCAACTTGGCACAAAGCCTCCGGCCTTCCTGGCCGGTGCCGCCAGCTGTGCGGGCATCCCCCCCCAGCTCCCCCCTCCAGCCTGCGGGCACCGCTATGGAGTTGCTCCCATGCCCGCTGCCTGCTGGTGCTGCCGCCAGCTGCACCCCGGCTTGCTGCCACGGGGGATCCCCCGGCACCAGACCACCGGAGCAATAACCGGTGCCACACACAGCCCTTCCCTGTCTGGGCTCGGAGCCGCCGGGTGTCTCTTGCCACCCACCCGCAGACCACAGTCCCCAAAAAGGAGCCTTGTGAGCCAGAAGGCACAAGCTGCTTCTCTTTGCCCATCTCCTCCTGCATGTCCTTCCCAGCTCTGCCTCATCGGCCTCCTGCCCAGGGCATGGCAGACCCTCTGCCAGGGATGGCGCCTGCAAGGGCGACGCTGCATGTCAGGGTTTTTGGAATGAAAGCCAGAGGCAGGAGGAGGACGATGGGGCTGTCTCCTGGGGCCGTCCATCGCCAGCCCTGCCAGATGCAGAGACAGCCTGACAAGGCACAGAGCCCTTTCTTAATCTCGCCTTCATTTTTCCCATGTCCTAAGCACAGCTGGCCCCAGCCCTCTTGCTCTCTAGGAATCCAGTTACTCATCCACAAGCCCAGGAGGGTGAGACACAAGAGGCCCAATCCTGGCTACTCAGGAGCAAAAGAAGTCGCTTGGAGCAGAGTTAAAGCCCTTAATGTGGGTGAAACAACTCCCTGTGGCCAGGCAGCCCAGCACCAGCAGGTTTTGTGGCTACTGCCGGGTGACTAACACACGTTAGAAGTCTCAAAGCTCAGCAGAGCCTGGAGATAACTCCACTGTGTGCCAGCCCCTGCTCTCCGGATCATGCCACCACGGCAGTGTCCGGGGCCATGGTGATCTGATAGCTCCTCAGGAGATGTCCTGGCTCCCTGGACAGCAGTAAAACCACCCCGGAGGGCTGAATTGCCCCACGAGTAGGAGTTGCATCTCTCTAATCATTTCTGACATCAAGCCATACAGAACAACTAAAAATAAAGAGGTTTAAAAATAAAGCAGTGCAAAGCTCAGGCAGGTCCTGTACCAGCAGAGCTGCGCCTCCCATCCACAGCAGCATCTCCAGAAGCCCAGTTACAGGATGGAAGACTTGGACTACCAGCACCCCAGAAACCCAAACCCCACCGGCACCCCCGGCGCCGATGCTCACCGTGCTGCGTGGTACGCCTGCGGCGCCGGGTGGCAGATGCCCGGCGTGCCCAGGCTGCGCGGCTCTGCCCATCACCCGTGCCGCACCGCGGCAGAGCCATCTGATGGAGCGTGGGGGCATCCAGGACCCCGCTGAGCGGGAGGTGGGTCACCCGCTGGAAGTCCCTGAAAAAGGAAGGCAGACGTCAGCACCCACACCCGGACCCCTCCCGGGGGGGTTCTTCGATTGCGTTTGTGCCGGGTGTTTGACCTGAGCCAGGGCTTTCACCCAGAAAACTCTGTGCCCTGCCACAGGGAATGTATCTGGGTGATAAAACAAGAAGGATTTGGCTCTAAACCACATCTGACCAGCAATCCATCTCCTAGCAGGGCAAAAGTAGACAGGGGAGCCTAAAAAATGTCTTTCCCAGTTTTTAACCCCAGTTGTTTGACTTTGCACTTGACTTTGCGCAGGGTCAGACCAGGGACTCTCCCAGAGCCAATGTGATCTCGATAAGAGACGTCCGAGCAGGGGTTGTCAGCTCGGCCCCCTGACATCTCCCAGCCGTCCCCAACCTCAGCCTCGCCACAGATATTATTGTAAGGGGAGCACCGGGCCATAAAAGGCAAATAAAGCAGCGCAGCGAGGCGTCGGGCTGCCAGCAGCCAGCTGCGGGAGCTGGGTACGGACCGGCGTTTCCAAAAAGGACTGGTTGTGCTTTATCATCAGACCGTGCCAGAGAGAGCCCCCGGCTGCAGAAAGAACTCTGCTGCTGCAAAAAGACCCCCCCCCAAGCACCAGCAGCTCCCACACAGCCGGAGTTTCTGCATTTCTGCTGCTGTTTTGAATAAAAGGCTCATACCTCACTGCCTCCGTGAACTCGGCGGGGCTGTGTGTGCCGGGCCCCGGCTCGCCGAAGTAGCCGTATTTCTCCAGGAACAGCTGCAAGAAGAGACATGGGAGAGGCACAGCTCAGAGCACGGGCAGGCATTTGCACATGTTGGCTTGGGGAGGCGGGGGGAAAAGGAGCTGCGATGGGAAACAGCGCAGCAAACCCAGGGCTGTGCAGAAATTCCCAGTTATTTTTTTTTCCTGAGAACTCTGCACCCCAAGCAGCCGCACCTCTTGTGCGTGCCAAGCCGAGCTGGTCTATATGTTTGCATTATGGGACTTCGGAAAACCTCAACTAAGCCCATCATTTTTGATGGCTCTTGGGTTTTTGGCCACGACGCAATGGAGGCGTAGGAGGAAACGTTGCTATCAACAGATCAAAAAACCCTGCTGCCATGTCATCCGCAGCCAGAGGCTACCAAACCCACTCTAATCACCTCAGATGCATCAAGGCAGTGATTAAAATAAAGGCTGAAGTGCTGTGGACACGGGTGGGGTGAGATGGGGTCAGGCTGCAGCCTCCCCCTATCTCCACGCAGGATGTGGTGCTGCAAAGCGGAGACACTCCAGGGGCAATCTGCTCTGCCAAACCATTCTTCTTCTTATCGGCCATTTACATGGACGGAGATTGTCGCTCTGAACTTGCTCCAACACATAAATTGCACGTTAAAGAAAATAAATGGTTTCCCTCTGCCCAGCCTGCGCCTCCAGCTTTTGGAGAAGTTAATAGCCACGGTCGCAGGAATGCTCCACACCCGCCTTCCCCGCCGCCGGGGATGTCTGCAGGAGACAAACAAGCCGCCCAGCATCCTGTTAGTGCAACAGAATCGGAGTTGAAGTAATGAGGAATAAAAAGTGAAAGTGGCTGCTTCATTTCCCGCATCCCAAAGGAGAGGTGGGCTGAGCACCAGGATCGTTATGGACTGTCTTTTAAAGCCTATTCCCTCCCTGCTCACCTGGGGGGTCACTGATGGGTAAGAGGGCAAGAAGAAGGGGGCTGGTGTCAACCTGCGCTCGATGCTGCTCCTGACCGACGGCAGCATCCCTTCCTGGGCATGGGCAGCACCGAGCCGGCCACACTTTGCCAGTTGTCTGGTGGGGAGTGGGAACAGTTTCTGGATATGGCAGCCCTGAGGTGCACCAGAGCCTCTCCCTCTCCTCCTCCTGCCCAAATCCTCCGCTTGCCTTTAACAGTCATCTTCACATCATCCCCAAACACGTCATCCTCTGCGCCCGCCACCTCCCCACGAGCAGGGCAAGCACCTTCCATGTGCTCTCTGCCTGTTGCTCGCCCCTGTGGAAGCCCTCCCTAACCCCTTCCCAGACCTCAGCTCCTCCAGCCATGGAGTTATCTCCTCCTTTACACCCCTTCTACCTGGAGGATCCCCCTCCGGCTGCAGCACCACAAGGACCAGCACGGCTTCCTGCCAGGACACGCTCTTCACTCAGCCCCAGCCCAAAAATTTGGCCGTGTTTCCCACCGAACACTTTTACCAGCTGCCTACCTTGGCCAGAGGTAGCAGCGTCTCGTTGTAGCAGCATCGGGCTGCAGCAGTAAAAACCCAAGTGTGGTCAGAGTCACCTGGACACTGCACACCCAGTCCCGGTGAGTCGGGATAAATCAGGTGTGAGCAAGTGCTGCACTGGCAGATGAGAGCATCAGCTTGCTCATCAGACAAAGCCGCAACACCTCTGCCCGGGGATGGACCGTATAGCCTGGACGTGCCATCTCCCCAGCCATACGGGGATAACTCGCACCTTTACATGGGTACCAGGAGGCAAAACACAGCAGCAACTCGGGATGCAGAAGCAGGGAAGGAGGATACGGGGATGGGGGGAAACTCTTGGGGACAGGGCGGCATGGAGGTTTGGTAGCCCTGAGAGTAGTCTGGAGAGGAGAAGGTATCTGGCCCTCTTTCTCTGCAGTTGTGTTTTTGTAATGTTCTCCTCCAGAATTAGAAAATCACTAACCACATATATATGGATGTGGAGTGATAATCCCCGGTGGTTACATCACCATGGCTAAATGTGAGCTACAAAGCACCCAGACAGAAAGTGCCGGGTCTCAAATCGTGGCACAGTCTAAACTGTTTCCACCAAAATTTTGCTTTCACTCAGCATCTAAAATGTAACAACTTGAAGCTGTTTCCTCTCCTGTAACCTAACACAATCCCATTCTTAAAGCATGAAAATGTTTTTTCCCCACCATGATCTCACAAAGGCTTGAAACCTCATCTGGACAAGTCAGGGTGCGTGGCAAAAAAGCCACAGCTATTGCAGCAGCTGCTCTTGAGCAGCACCAAAATGTACGCAGGCCACTAGCTTTATTATTCCTGTCCAGATCTCCTTGAACTCTGCAAGTCCAACCAAAGCAGCAGTTTCCCTGTAGTTTCTGGCTCGTGTCATGTTGAGGTTCTTGCACAAAAGCATCAGCTCTCAGGCTGCAAAACCACCAGGAGCAAACTTATTACATTTTCTAGACACAGTTATTGGGAGCTCCAGGTGATGCCAGTCCTGGAAACACAGAGCTACAGGAGAGGGATGTGCTGATCCTCCACTGCACAAGGTATTTATCAGACAGCAGAGCATACAAAGTCCCCTGGACCAAAGGCTTTTCAGGGTGACAAGGGAACCCAAGAGCCCCATGTCACAGTGTCCTGTGCCCAAACTAATGCTGAAGACCCCCTCCAGCACTGCCCATGCCCCACACACCCCCAGAGACTAGCCAGGCTCTGGTAGGGCTGGGTGGAAGCTGGCACCAGCCCGTTAAACCTCTCCAGAGGCTGCAATGCAAAGCCTGGCCGTGCTGGGAAAACTCCCTCCCTCCTGCCCCAGATGGGGAAATGCTGTTTTCTGTACAATGGGAAAAGAAAAACAGCAGGAAACCAAGAGCTGAGCATTAATATGAAATATGCCCAGCTCCCCCTCCGCTTGTGGGGAGGAGAAGAGAAAAGATCTAGCTGCCCGGGAGCCAGTGCCGTGGCAGAAATCCTTCGGGGCTGCAGCGGGGATAGCAGGAGGAGAGTTTGGGGGAGATGGAGGGGCCCTTCCCATCTCAGGGCTCTGATGTGGAGCTGGTTGCAACCCTGGAAATCATCTCTGCTGAGAGCTAAAGCCAAGGAAACACCTTGCCCTTGACCACAGGCATCCCAGGTGGAGGACAGCCAACAGCAAATACAATTAGACCTCCCTCCCTGGAAACTGGGATAACAAGAGGGCAGAGACAGCAGGCTCTGGTCCTGCCCGCCCTCCCCTCCAGACACTCAGCTTCTGGCACCTTCACCACCAGTTAAGTATCAGAGAAGCCTCACGTTGGCTCCCGTTGACCGTGGTCGCTTCTGCTCTACCTGGATACAAGCCCCATCTCTCCCCTCCATCCCCAGCAGCGGAGGGAAGCGATCCCGTCTTGCCGAAGGGTGGGCAGGCGCTTGGTGCTGTGGTTACAGAGGATGCTGGCCACAAGCTGCACCTCCAAGGTCTTTTGTTTTCAATCACGAGAGGACAGCAGCCCGGCATTTCACCACCGAGACGGACACGGGGGAAGCTGTAGCTCCCACATCTCAGCCTCAGTTTCCCCCTGCAACACGGACACAAGGAAAGCTGACGTTTGGGACGAGCATGTTTTGGCACGGCCACAGAAGGAGTGGCGGCTCCTCTTGCCCATCAGGTCACTGCCTGCCTGTCAGCTGCCGTCAGAAGATGTCAAAGCATTTAAAAACGTTCATTTCTTTCCACTCTCCCAAGCCACATTCCTGCCTGCAGTCATAAACCCTTAGGCAGAGTCTTTGTGTCTCTTTTGTTTAAGTGTGCATATAAGTATCTATATAAATATTATATATATAGATACACAAAGACACACAAGAACGGAGATTAGCAAGTACAGAGCCTGGTTGTCCCCCGCTGAAAAGACAGCAAAACATAAGCTAATTCTGTATGTTAATGACGGAGGCTGGTTAAAACCCCAAGCCCTGTCTGGTTGCTGTGACGCTCCCCCGCTGTGCCTAATCCGGTCCTGAAGGAATCTCCTCTCCCACCTACCCCTCCTGAAAATCTGTTTTAGCTGGAAATTATCTACTTGCCACTGAAGATGTGGAGCTGGGGAAATACTGTGCCCAGCGCCTTTTAAGCTCCTTTACTCTTCACATTTTATCTTGAGCTGAGAAGCAGGGGCAGCAGGCCAGGACTGTAGCAGGTCTAACTAAAACCCCTCCTGGTTTCAGTAACACAGATCTTTGAGATGCTGAACTGGACCTAGCTCTCTGCCTCCCCATCTGCCTGGACAGGAGGGATGCTACGGGACAGGAACAGCAAATATCGCATCACTTGAAAGGAAACAAAGGCCATGAAAGTCCCTGGGCTTGGTGTTACCTGCCTGCGGGGCTGGCAGATCGCTGTGCTTCCTTGTGCGTTAAATACAAGAATATCTCATCAGCAATTACTACGATTCGCTCCCGCCTTTGAAACCAGCTCGCAGCTTTGCCCCGGCACCCCAGGCACCCCACACCCTGGGTAGCGATGGGCTGCACCACCCAGCCACAGCTCCAGCAGCACTGAAACTACCCGAATGCAACCCAAAGCACTTGGGGAAAACAGGGGAAAACACTGGGCTTGGCCAAACCTTCCCCTGCAAATACCAGAGCAGCTGACAAACCAGTTTGGTCACGCAAACTGGTTGTGCTTTCACGTCTAAGGAGAGAAAGGAAACAAGATGCTTGGTCTTCGCCATCCATCGGGATGGGAACCGGCGGGGGGGAAGGCGACGTGCCCGCTGCCAGCAGCCGCCGGCCCCTTGCCTGGCAGGCGTTATTCGCTGTAACAAGTGGGGATTGTTCAGGGGGAGAGCCGGGAAGAAAGTGGGGTTGTTCACGCTGCGGTGACTCACGGGGCTGTTAATCACACCGGAGGGCCGCCGGGTGTCTTGGAACCACTTGCCATATCCGCGCTATCGGCAGCAACTCAGAGCCGTGATCTCATGGGTTTTACACGCTCTCCGCGGCCACGCAGAGCCCGGCAGTGCCTCAACAGGGGTGACGGCACCTGAATAATTCCTCCTCCTCTCCCCCACTCCTTGCATTGCCCTGCTGAGGCTGAACAGCAGGGATTTTTCCCAAGAAGAAGGTTTTCTTCCTCTTATTTCAATCAGAGGGAAAATGTGGGGGTGTGCCGGGAGCATGAGGGGGTCCCAGCTGACCCCCAAGCCCCACCATGTGCTGGGTGGTACCCAGAGACCCTCGCTCCGGCCAGGCTGTGCTCAGCATCCAGCATCCCAACTGGTTGCCTGCTCCGTAAAGGAGCTCATCTGGACACCAGAGCATTTCTCAGCACAAATACAGCTCAGAGCCTACGCTAAAATGCAAGCCCTTAGTTGCTGAGGGGGAAAAGTCAGAGGCCACGTGCTACTGCAAAAGCGGGAGAAGGAGGGCAGCATAGGAAAAAATAAATAAATAAAATCCAAAATGGGAATGTCTCGGTCCCTGAGTCCCACTCTCCATTTCCATTCCCTGCTTTTCTCAATTTTCTACCCAATTTTTCTTCTAATCACAACAGACCTGTATCTTCTCATGCAAATCACTACAGGGACTTTATTGTCCTTTGTCCTTGGCACCACCAGCACTCGGTCACGCTCTTCACTCCCAATAAGGGGTGAAGTCTCACGTGCCGTGTATTTTACACAATTCCCCCGGGATCAGGGAGACTCGGGCATTACCACACACCCAACTGCTGTCCTGAGAGCAGCCCAGCCAGAGACCAGGTCTGCCAAACTACGTGCTATCTAGTATTGGACCTCCTCCTATCTGGGGCCCGCAGATAATAAGATGATTTAACATACAAATGTTTCAGATTAAATTTCCAAACTTTCCTTCTTTTTGGGGGGGGAAGCTGCAGTTGATACAAAGGCAGTGAAAACAAGGGCACAAGCCAGGAAAATAACACAACTGGACATTTTCTCAGACTTTTGCATCTAAGTTTACACAAGCTATTGTTGCTAACTTTGGCTATTTTAAAAGCATTAAAAACAGCTTTAGAAGCAAAGCCTGGCAGCGGTCTAAAAGCCACAAGTAACTAGAACTATTTGATGTTACGTGAGAATTTCAGCTTTCTCTTAAAAGCAAAATTAACTGCTCCGTTTATTTAGACAAGCTTTCTTACCCCAGTCTCCATACATTTCCATTGTGTGCATTGTCCCACAGTCCCTGACCAGCGCAGCACATCGCACTGGGGAAACTGAGGCAGGGAGACAGGAAAGTCACTCGCCCAGCACCCCTTGCCTGGGATCTGCCACAATCCTGGGACCTGCTCTGAGGCTTCAAGGGAAAAGTTCTCAGAAGTCACCAGTGAGGAATCAAAAGGCAGACTGGACCTTTTAAAGCTCTTGCCCCCCACAATGAGCTGGTTTTATTTTTAAACTGAATTTTAAATTATTGATTTTCTGAGCATTAAGAACTTTGCAGATTTGTTTTTCTCCAGGTGGCATGATGGGCCGGGCTGAGGTTTGTGCACCCTGGGACAAGCACACGTATAAATCACCTCTTTGAAACTGCATCTCCCAGCATGAAAAGCCTGCACATTGAAACAAGCCTCGGAGCACTGATGTGCACTTTTCCTCTTACAGCATGTGAAAAATCCCAATTGATCCACCAGGACTGGCTGGGGTTTTAAAATCAAGCCTCTGTGCAAACATACACCACATCGATGCCTAAAGAAGAAACAAATCCCTGATGTTAACCTTTGTTCACCAGCCAAATCTCATACCTCGTCCTCCCAAAACAAACAGGAACGGCTGGCGGCATAGCATGACAACGATACGGGGACAAACAGAAGAAATCCAAACAGAGGTGATGGGGACAGCCCCGGTGAGAGGCAGGGCAGGGGAAAGGCTGGCTTTTGTCCCCTCCCGACTCGCGGGGAGATGGGAAGGTTTCCCAGTGCGAGACTTCTATTGTTGTCAGAGCTATATAGGAGGAGGGGTGCAGATGTACATCACCTATGGGCGCACGCCTCCGTCTACGACACGCGCCTTGACACCCCAAACGCAACCCTACGGCGCGGGCCCATCTCGGCGCGCACGCGCCTCCGCCACGGATTCGCGGCCGACCCGCGCACGCTCTGCGGCACGCGGGGCTCGCCTTCGCCAGCCGTTACCGTGTGCCCGCGGACGCGTGTGCCCGCGGACGCGTCGAGCGCTGGCGGGCACGCGCCTTAGGGCGTCGACGGGGCGCGGGAATCCCACGACGGCCGGGTGCGAGACCAAGTCCCCCTCCATCCTCCATCCTCCATCCTCCGCCCCGGTGCTCCGGTGCCCCGGTGCCGGTCCTACCTCCGCCTCCCGCCGCTGGCGAGCGGCCGGTCCGGGCTGCGCGGCCGCCAGCAGCCCCAGCGCCAGGGTGGCCCGGAGCGCTCCCAGCATCCCGGCTGCTCTCCGCTCCCTTCCTCCGCAGCCGGTGCCCCGGCTCCGGTTTGCCTCGCCTCTCCTCTCCCCGCCCCGGTGCCGGCCCCCCGGGGGCGGCCCCGGCCCGCCCCAGCCCCGGCCGAAGGGTTGGGCTCCGCCGGCGGCACCCCGAGCGGTGGGCGCTGCTCCCACCGCACGCCCGGCTGCTCCCGTACGGGAGAAACGATCCCTTGCGCGTTCTCCACCGTCCTCTCCCAGCGGGGCGATGCCCCTTCGCTCCGCAGCCCGCTCCCGCACGCCGTACGCGTACGGCTTTGCGACGGAGGGGAAAGGGAGCCGAGCTCAGGGCGAGGGGTAGCCGTGGAAAAAGGCCCCTTGGGAGGTTCAGGCCGCCACAACCCCGTCTCCAGCCTTGGGGAAAGGCTGGGAGAGCTGCCCCGGGGACTCACCCCGCAGCCGGCTCGCTCCAACATAGCGCCGAGGACGGAGCCTTCTTCCCCTCGGTCTCCCCTGCGCGGCACCTCCGCTCCCGGGCATCGCTAACTCACCCCATCCATCGCAGAGCGGGACACGCACGGTGGCTGCGTCAGGATGCATCCACCCCGCTGCGGGCACCGGCTCTCCGGGCTGGATGGGGAGCGGAGCGCGGGCGGGTTAGGGTGCTGGGACAAACCTCCCGCTAGCTGTGGCAGCTAGGCTTGGGCTCTGCCCGGTTTGAAGCTGGGGGAAAGAGAAGGAGAAAGCGAGGCCAGCTTTTCATAAACCTGCGTTCACCATGGTCCCCAGCACACGGATGCAGAGCGGACGAGGGCTTGGACGCAGGGGGCACCTCTCTGAGAGTGGCCAGCACTAGCCACGAGCACAGCAAGGCAGGAGGCTGGACAAGCAACACTACCCCTCTTCAGGGGTCTGGTAAAAACAACCCCACATGTAAGAAAAACACACTCTCAAGCTTTACAGAATAACCCCCCCACTCAGGGTTGTGGGCTTGCACTGTTTATGCCTAAATTTCCTTCCTCGGCATGGGACTTGGTCACCCACGGACAACGAGGGGCTGTTTACCACCCAAGGCAACAGGGTGCACGTGTGTCAGCGTTGCAGCTCTCCTGCAAATGGTACACAGCTGATGATCTTGCAGTTTCCAGTGGCAACTTACCAGCTCTGTTTACTCCCTGCAGTATTTTGTTTGACTATTTTGTTTTAATTTGACTAAAGCAAAAGGATGTTTTGATTCTGCTTTGGTTTGGGGGAAAAAAATAGGATGTGACTTATATCTGCTTTTGTTTTCATGCCAGCTTCAACCACACACCTATTTTAAAGCTCACAGGCCTCTTCCTCTTCTTTTTAATCATGCCAAAATCTGAAGTTACAGGAGCATCTGTTGAGTGCAGCTTGACGAGATCCACAGGGATCCTGTAACACATCGCTTTTCAGCCAGACACGGCTTAGCATGTACGGAAGGGAAGCGGGATTCGAAGGAGAGAGAAAGGGATCTGCGTAACATGGCAAAATAAGGAAGTCGCTGAGCCACGGGCAGAAAAGTACGGATAGGAGAAATGAAGAAGGTCACGGCTGGGCCAGCAAGCGCTGACCGACGGGCTGCGGGGACAGCACGGAGGGCAGCTGGCATGCCGTAAGGGGCTGGTGCAAGGGGAATACTTGGCCTTGGTACAGAGATCCAAGAGCTGGCCACTCCTCATGCAGGTCAGCCCAACGCTTCCTTTCAAAACAAGAGCAGCTCTGTCTGCAAACGCATCCGTGTTTGGTTCGTATCTAGGAAGCAACTGATCCATCTGCTCTTCCACTTAAGAATATGGATGATGAGAAAGTGACTGGCTCGGCTCCAGCAAGAGCAGGAAACTCCCCCCTCTGCTCATTGTAATGTGGGGAAGCGTCTGGGAGGGCACCTGCAACCCCCGGAGCAGCCAGCTTTCCGACCTGGCATTTCCCGGGGCTGCCGCGTGAGTCCTTAGGGTTCGGGGCATTCAGACAGAGAAGAATTCAGCCCAGTCTTGGAGATGCCAAATCACAGTTCTCTGCAGCCTTTTGGCTCTGAGTATAAAGATGTTTATCCAGCTGCTGTAATCAGAATGGTATCAGGAACAGAAAAGCTATCTTGTGGAAAGGTGAACAGATTTCCAACTCTTTCAGCATTAGGTAAAAGCTCAGAATTGGGGCACAAGAAAGTTTGAATCTTTGTAACTTCTACCCCAAAACTGAAACCTGAGAAGTTAAGCCTATGGCAAATAGCTGATAAAGTTTTACGGAAAAACATTCTCGGAAGAGCATGATAGATCAATCCATACAAGTTCTGGTTGCCTAAACATTTCTGGTTTCTTGGGTTTTTAGACAAAATCCCATCTCCCTTGAATTTCACGCAAAAGGTCTCAATGCAGTCAGCTAGCTTGATTTCTAAACCCTTTCCTAAGATGATTCCACAGCTTGAACTTGGGAGATCCAGGGGGTTCCTAATTTAATACCATTAGCATATTCACCTGAAAACATCACAGAGAACTAGATGTTGTTACCACAGACATGGAACCTGGAATCGGGGGGGCTCGTTTGTCGGTCCGGGTGCAGCGTAGAGCAGTTGAGCGTTGCAGAGCCAACAGCTGAACCGCTGGTGAATCACCGCCTGCTTCTGGCAGAGGTGAGCTCCAAGAGGAGTTTATAAACCAACATTATAAAACGACGCTGTAATGACGTGAAATTTCTCAGAGCAGCTTTTAATGTTTACCACAACTGATAAGCAAATAGCAACACCATTACTCCTCTGTGGCAGTTTCTACCCAGGATGGATGTGATACACAAGAACTGCCGGTTTAAAGTCTTTAAATTTTTGCACTAAGAACACGTTCAAGTTGTTCCATTTCATCCACTCGAGACAGCGCCTCTCGAGAACAGTCATTCTTCAAATGTTTGCTGCTCAAAAACAGTTGCAGCAGCTGGGGGGCAATAGGATGGCTCGCTGGGTGCTGTGTCAGGCAATGTCAAAAATATTAACCCTACTGCTGCAAGGTGGCCAGATCTGGGATCACTTCAGTTCAGATCAGATGGCCACAGTCATGCCTTTCCCTCCTGCCCTCTGGTATGGGCAGCAACCCTAGCTTGCAAGAGTCAAATCAAATTCTTTACACAGGCACAAGAAGCTTACGTTCCCCTGGCTTTAGCTGTCACAAGGGTAAAGCTTTTCTGCTTAGACACAGTTTTCTTGGGTCCTTCATTGTGCACGGTAAGTTCTCACAAGTCAAAGGACTCCCCCGTGTCCTTAACTCCTTAGGTAAGTCTGTCTAGGCCAGTATCCTGTCTTCAACAGAGCCAGGAACAGATACTTATCACAAGGGTGTATAGGAAAAAAAGAAAATGCAAAATCCATACATGCTTTTCTTGACTTTACCTTTTGTGTCCGGAATTCCTGGGAAGTCGGCAAGGTCAAGAGAGGCTGCGCCCAGCTCACAAGCCCCCCTACAAATACATCAGCACAAGTTGTTCTGCATTTGCTGGAACAGTTTGACTGGATCTCAGCAGTTACTTGCTCAGAGGACAGCTAAAAGCATGCATCTCTCTTTCTAGGATCAGGGTGTCACCCAAGTTCCAGCAGACATCATCATGTTAGTATGAAAAGTGGACTTTCAAGCCCTTTTGCAACTTCGGGTGCTTTCCGACAGCTGTGTTTTATTACAACAGCTTTACAAGCAATTTCTACAGCAGCATTAGCAACACCATCTACTGGGGACAACGTCACGCAAGTTCTTTGTTACCCTGGAAATGGGAATTATCATTTCTAAATTAGACAAAGCAGCACTGGCTGAATCCTGGCCTCAAAATCCCAAAGACTCAAGCTATCGACTTTAGTCACTGCTTCCATATCTCTCTCTAGGACTGTGGTATTTGAGCAACTTCAGTTGCATTACTTCTTAGGGTGAGGTGGGTTTGGCTGTATAGAGCCAGCACGGAAACTATTTGGCTGTCTCTTAAATTGTTTAGCTATTTTTGTTGCATTTCAGCTCTGTAATGATCACATGCCTCTTTTACATTGGCATCCCTCTGTTACGCTTTTCTCCATAAAGTCATTGTTGAGCTTGGCAAGTGCTAGATGTGTTTTTATAAATAAACCACCAGCACTCCATACAGGACTGATTTCCAAATCTAAAACCTCGCCGCTTCGAAAATGTATTGGAGGATAGACCATAAAAAGAGATGAAGGAAGCAGAGCATAGCTGTTCCCAGCTCAGACAGCCCAAATTGCTCCTTCTGCTGGGATAGCCTCTCTTGGTTTTCCACCTCCTGATAGGTCTGCAATCCTCTCTCCTTAGTTTGCAGTTTTATTATATGAACTCCTACCAAATTCTCACAGAGCACCTACTGAAGATAAATTCAAAGTAGGATTCATGAGATGTGCCTTTTATTTTTGATTCAGCTGTTGGTCTGTTAAAAGATTACTTGCCACAGACACCTTCCTCACCTGTTTAAAAAAAAAAAAAAAGGCAGCATTTCTAGTATCTGTAAAACCCTGTCTTCTTATGAACAGTGCTGACCATCAGTAAAGCATTTTATTTGCATAGTATTACAAATAAATCCCTAGGAACAGGAGCAGCTAGTTGCAGTGCCAGAAGTGCTCACTTAAATATGCAACCTGCTCAGTTTATCTAACTAAATGCAGGAATATTCCTAGCATGACTGTAAGGCCTTGTTTTTAAAAGAGCGGTCTGCTTAACCAGAGTGCAAGAGGTTAACAGCAAATGTTTCCATGCCAGGAAGAGCTAAAATTCATTCAATCCTTAATATACTAGCTACTGGTTTGGTTTTTTTTTCTTTTAAGCTTTTTACTTTTCTTTTAACCTCAATTAAAGCTTATCCTGCTGAACTTCAGGCAGTTGTGGAGAAACACTGCAGTGCTAAAGGACTTAGCAGAAACAGTCGGAGGGCAATGACACAGTTAAACCGTCATCTGGGTTTACATCTTTTACAAAACATCACTTCCCAGGCCTCTCTAAACAAATTTAACTCTCTTTACACCAAAAGCAACTAAAAACCATACATGCCATCAAACTAGTACCACCCTTTCCCTGTTTGACCTGCTAGTTTGCTTAAGACAAAACAGCTGGTGAAGAAGATGTCTTCACTGTCTTAAAAACCACGTAGGAACACAGGTTGTTTTGCCCCGATGTAGAATAGAACGTAAACAAAACAAACGTTCAGCATTGTTGCCAGGCTGGAAAAGCTGTGAAGGTGGTGACACCTCCAGCAGTTTCGTGGCTTGCTTGAATACCAGCCTACTTAGTAATCCAGTTGGGTAGTGACTGTTTAAAGAGATAAGTGCTCTTAGCCCGGGGGAGAAAGCAAGGTTGGAAGCCAAGTCAGCATTAAATGGAGCTAGAACTGTTACTCCCAATATTGTAAGTACCAGCTTTTTCAACCGCCATTCCTTTCCCCAGGAGGGAAAAAGCGAGAGCCCCACCAAGGAACTCGTGTGACCAGACAGGCGACACCGCGCCTGCCTCGGAGCAGCTGGGTTTTGCTCAGCTCAGCCATTCCTCCCTCTCTCCGCACAGCTTTGAGGACTCAAGGTGCAGCCCCAAGGAAGTGTTTGCACAGTGCAACGCGCCAGCACAGCTGTGTTCGGGAAGAAACTTTAGGCAGCGACAAGTCCCATTCTGTTCTCAACTGCTTATCACTGCTTTCCTCTTTCACCCCATCCAGCAGCCACCACTCCCTCAGATCTGCCAACGCAGCTAGGTGCAAGAGCACCGTCTAGCCTGCACCGGTCAAAATAATCACACTAGCTTAACAACGATAAACACTTGGACTTTTCTAGCCTGGCTCATTTTTGACAGAACCAAGTTAGGACTATCAGTCCTTGGATCTTAAATCAAGCAAAACAACAGATACGGAATTTATTTGTCTACAGTTTGCCTTTCTAAAGCCTCACCCATACATTAAATTTTATAATGTCACTGATATATATACATATACACCCCCCCCTCAAATTCCACTGTTTTAAGAGCCATTCAGAATTTGCATTTAAGCCATTCAGAATTTGCAACAAATGCCTTTTCTGACAGCAGCAACAGTACCCGTGCTTTCCAGGAGAAACCTTAAAAAGGCACAGCATAGTTACTACATTTACAGCCACGGGTAATTGCTGATTTGAACTTAACCGTTACCATGACCATAAATGTACACCAAGCTAGGGAGTTGGCTTACAAACATTAACAAAAGCCATTTTTGCTCATTTCTTTGTGAGAGGTCATGGATATTGTGCAGCTGTACACCCAGTTATCAAGACTGCAACTACAGACACCGAGAACTTGCATCTGTAGTATTTTGCCCACTGGAGCATTGGACAACCGGACGCTCTCTCTTAAAGGCTTGTCATGAAAAGGTAGCACTGGACACAAGCTGATGGTGGCAGCGCTAGCTTTTCATAGATTCCCACCAACCCACCTCTCCAGCGTGCAGAGTGACCTAGTGCAAGGAGGAGCGATAATTAACCTCCCTTGCTTCTTCAAACCTTGGCTTCAGTGGCGAACCCCAAATGCTTACAATGTGTCTACTGAAACTCGCCTGCATCTTATCTCAAAGATGAAATGGCTGCACACATTTGTTTGCCATCACCCACACTTCAAAAGCAGCAATTAAAAGGCACAGCAATATGTAGCAAATTACCTTTTTTTTTTTTTTTTTTTTGAAGCCATCCCACCTTGTTTTTGGAGCTATCCTGGCCTGGACACAATATGTTCCATGGCAGCACGAGAACACACTGCCATCTGCCTGCTCCTCATGAAGGCTGCAGGGCACACCAAAGCATGCGTAGCAGGAAACGCAGGCAACACAGGACTTCAGTCTCAGAGGGAAGTAAGACAGGAGCAGGGGACAACTCTGCAAGTCTGGGATAAAGGGCAATGATAGCAAGTAGGCTTACCACCGACTTAACTGCAGTTGTTTGCAAACAGCACAGAGCTAGGGTCAAAGCAGCAGTGTCATTTCAAACAAGACCCTAGTTACTACTTAGCTCATATCACAGGAAGACAGGGAATATGTAAAGAAATGCATGCAACTGAAGTAATTGTGAAACAGTAAGATTTCACAAATAAAACAATCAGCATTTATTGTTGTATTACAAAACACTTCATATTTTGGCAATATTTTACAGTTTATCCTTTTCCTTCTTAGGCCCTGTTCAAAAGGTATGGGGGGAAGAAAAGAGGAGAATGTTGAAATCAAGATTAAATTTCAATGTCTTGCTTAAAAAAAATCCTCCCAAACCACCCCAGTCCCTCCCACCAAAATAAAAATCTAGTTTCACTCAATTCCACTATCCAAAGAGGCCATGGGTGAAGCGGCAGGCAAAACTCTGGCAATTTCACTATCAAACGCATCAAGAAGACAAACAAAACATTCACAGTGGTCTTCAGTATGGTCTGTTGCGCTGATCATTTCTGAAATCATTTCTGAAAGGGAAATAAAAAGTTATAAGGAATCACTTAAGCAAATAACAAATAGTTCCTTCAAGCAAACATCTCTACGCCGACTTCTGTGTATTCTTCTATGTTTAGATAGCCTTATCCAAAAATGCTCACAAAACACACTCAACAGGCAAACTGACTCATTTTCTCAGGAAGCTCCAATCTGTAGTTAATATTTTCATAGCACAGTTGTGCGTGCACACATAAACAGCACACTTTTCCCACAGTCCCTATCAATTCCACAGTCTGTATGCTACACAACCAAGCAAGGGCAAAGAAACTGCTTACCTTCCTCCCATTTTACCACCATAGCCGCCGCCCCGATCACCGCCTCTGCCACCACGCCCTCGATACCCTCTTTCTCCTCCATAGCCACCTCTCCCACGAAAATCTGGAGGAAAATGCAAACCGACACATCAGCCAGGTTTTTCAAAAAGCTGCAGACGTCATTAATGCTTCTAACACTTCAGAAGAGATGCAGTTGTTTTTACACACCTCCTGATGGACGTGAATCTTCTGGTCTGGGCTCACCACACTGGTTGCAGGAATTCCTGCGAGCAAAGTTCATGTTACCACAAGCCCTAGAAAAGACAAGGATTCCTCAGAGTTAGATGCTAAGAAACTCAGAGAACATACATGAAACACCACTGCCCAATTAAAATGACACTTACGGGTTAGGACAAACCCAATCACCATTTTTGGGTTCCCCACTTCTACCCTGGAAGCCCCCACCTCTTCCATATCCACCTCGTGAACCTGTAGACAAAATTATAATCAGAATAAAGGAGGGGAAGTGTCTATGACCTGTACATGAGAAACATTTATTAAAGACTGTCACCGGCTTCAGAACCCAAATGACAGACCTTTCAGGTGGAAGAAGGAGTAAGCGTTTAATGTAAATATATATAACCCCACTAGGCAAGCCTCTGAATCCGTGTTAGGAACTCTGAAAGAAGCAGGTAGTGCCAACGACAAAAAATTGTACCACTGTAGAATTCAGCATCTACCAGCTGATTTACTACTAGCTACAAGATAGCTAGAAGACTTGAGCAAATGACAACAGAAGTTTCAGCCACCACCAAATCTCAACAGCATTTGATGTCCTGAAATTAATGTATCTGCATAGCTGAAATACACATGTTCATATGGACAGATTTGTAACTTAGGCAGATGGGGAAAAATAAGAAGCAAGGCTAGCACACGGCAGCCGGAAAAATTTGCTCCACCATGTATTTTTTTACAAATTCTTTTTCAGCAGTAAAAGGAAACTTGATCTGCTTGAATTGCCAATGGGTAAATATAAATCCACTATGTGCATTAATAAAATTTCATAAAGATTTAACAATGTATAATATCAATCACATATGGCCAGACTTAGTCACAGAACAAAAATTTAACAACAAAAAAAAAATCTGTCTAGATTAATGCCAGGATGCATCTGACACAAGCACAGGGACAACACAGTTCTTGCTTTGTGCATCAAAAAGATTAAGAACTTTGATACCAATTGAAGTTCTTGAAGAAGCATTTTTATCAGCCTACAAAACTGCCTGATTTAAGAACTAAAATTTGTTGACAACCACCACACAAAGCATGCTTCCTGTAAAATGGAAATTAATATCCAGTGGGCTACTGACAAAACTGTATTATGCAGAGAATCAGGGAGATTAACATCTGTTTAATTAAAGGAGTCAGATATCCAACTGCTGCTCTAAGTCAGTAGCAGTTGAATCATTTACCCTGCTTAATACCATCTGGAAACATCAGAGCATCTCAAGGCTTTGCTGTAATAAGCAAGTACTCACTGGGCTTTCACACCTATATTTGTACAACCTGTACAGCCTCAACATCACTGTTACACTATCTCTTTAAAAGCAATGCTGAGACACAATCTGGAGACTTTCCAGTTCAAAAGGAAAGCATAAATTCTGTGCTCCGCAAAAGAGGTTACAGATTTCAGTTTACTTAATTTGGTTCAATCCTTATTACTCCCTTTCATGGCAGAATCCCAAAGGCTTTGACGAATCACCACTTCAAAGTCAACTTCTCTTTTATGAACCAATAATAGTTAAAAAGCATTTAACTATGCAAAAACAAGGATTCTACAGATTTTAGTCCCACCTCGACGTCCACCACCTCCACCTCCTCTCATGAATTCAGGCCTTCTAGTTGCAAAAGAAACTTTGATAACATTGCCATTGAATTCTTTTCCTGTGGAAAGACAGAAAGTGAGAGAAAGATCAATACAGCTCCCAACAACACAGCAGCAAGTTCAGGAGAACAGAAGTGATTTGCACATACAACTGAATACAAAGCTCTTAAGACACAGGGAGTCTGGAGTAAATCTCTTACTTTTTTAACACACTGGTCCAAATGTGAGATGACAAACACTGAGGTACTTGTTAGGTTCTCCATAAACCCACAGGTATTTCTCTTAAGTTACATGGGATCTGTAAGTTGCAATTTAACTAGACACATAAGAATATTTAAAACATTTTTGGCCATGTTCATGGGTAAGTAGTCTGGATGTTAGAACTCTGTTTTTAACTCCCCCAAGCCAGGCAACACAGCTTTTGTACAATTCAACAGCCAACACAAAAATTAAATACTCCCCAGGAAGTGAAAAACATGAACTTTTTAAATACAAAGTCTCAGTTCTCCATAGATACAAGGTTTATCACAGAACAAACAGGACTGCATGTGTGTCTAATACAGTGGTATTTGCTTTACCCTCCTAAACAAAAGTCAACTTGCATTTTATTAGCAAACCCATCAAACAGCATGCCATGCCAGATTTTTTTATGCATTATCATTTCACACCAGATGCAGAATATGTCCTTTTATTTCTGCCCAATATTATTAAAATTCTGTAAACACACAAGGTCACAGGAGCAGGCACTTTCCCTCCTGCCTCAAGTTTACTACTACAAAAGAGTATCACTGTATTTCCTGCATCAAGATTAAAGAGTTTCCCAAACTCTAAAAATGCTACTGTAACACTAATAACATCAATACTAACACTGTAGGAAATCCCTCCAGCTGCTAACACAGATTACAGCTCTATTGGTCTGAACAAGTTATGCTCTCCCAAGTGACATGAACACCATCTCTCACACTTTGTGCAGGGATGACTGAAGTACAGCAGCAAACCCTAATGGTTTCATTACACATTTTTGGTCTTAATCACTAGCTGCTGTTCCACCAAATGAGAGAGAAAGCCAGCACACACAAAATACCATGAAATAGAAGTCTTTGTTAAAAAAAAAAAAAACACAAAACCAAAACCAAAGAAAACCCCAACACCCAAAACCCAAGACAAACCAAAAACCAAAAGCCAAACAAAAAGTACCATGGGTCTCTAATGAGGTTATTGATTTGCTTCTTCCACTGCTTGTTAGATTCATAAATAACAAAAAGAACAGGTACTCTCACCCACCATCAAACCAGTCAATTGCTGCTTTAGCGGAAGGAGGGTCATCAAAAGATACTGTTGCTTCTCCCTTTGGTTTGCCAGTATCCTTATCTGTATAAAGATTTATCATAGGTTTGCCAGTCTTTTTGTTGGTCTGAAAAGAAAAGTTGTACACTTGGCATAGGAGAAATACTGGTAAAGCCAGTTCACAGCATAAACTGCAACACCTAAGTATCATTAGAAAGATGATTCTGCTAGCCTGCAGAAACAGATGCTTTTGACTAAAGGATACTGACTAGCTGTTCTCTATGAAGTAATGACGGGCCCAGTTTTAACAAAAAATGAGGTCATGTGCAGAAAGCCCTAATTTAGAATTGCAGAAACAGAAGAAACAGTCATAGAACACAGAAGCATACTTGCTGAAGTGTAAGAGTGGTACAACGGATAGAGTGTCTGTGTTAAGAGTTATAAAGACTAAAGAAGAGATACGAAGCAATCTAAATGTCACTAGAAAAAAGCTGCCAGTGCTGCCAGCTTACAAATGAGCTGTCATCTGGGAACCCGGATAAAAATATTATCTACAACTGTCGGGGAGTCAGAGAAGCACCCGCCTTGAATGACACCAGTACATTTCCAATACAGTAGCTCCCCAAGTTCTCTTCCTTCTTACCAATGATTTCTCATTTCACATACCTTTATAATACCAATTTGTTTGAAATAGTCTGCTACTTGATCTGTTGAAACATCCTCTCCAAGTCCTTGCACGAAGATAGTGTTGTTATCAGAGTTGTCAGACTCTGAATCTATGAAAAAATAAGCTACATTTACCATGCATTTTTGCGGTAGCAACAGAAGCAACATTTTAAGCTCAGGTCTATGCTGCCCAGTAGCAGATCCTTAAATCCCAAAGACATCTTGCATGAAATAAGATGAGCAGAGAGCATAATTTTGAAGTTAACACCATCAACTTCAAAAATGCATGGACAGCACCTTCATATGCTACAGTACATCTGAGACAGCTGACCGGCTGTCTGCCACGCACTCAACTTGTCCAAGCAGCTAGGACACCCAAACCCATCAAAGTAGTATATGTTTTAAAGAACACAAGTTTAGCAGAAGTGTTGTGACAGTGAAAGCAGCTGCTTGGCTCAAGCAGATTCAAAGTTCATCAGCAAATTCTTACTTGCTGCATGAAACGACATCCAAAAATTCACATGCACTTTTTTAATAGAACAAATTTCTTTCAAGGAAGACAAGCTTCAGCTAGATTTCTTTTGAGCCATGGGAATTGCAGCTACATCCATCCTTGTAGAGATACATTTTAAAAGCAGTGACCTAAAAGCTACAATCCACTCCCACCCACTGCTTGTTTTCTTACCAGCATCTGATCTCGGTCCATAATCCCTTTGACCTATGAAATGGGTTGGAAAAAAAAATAAAAGAAAAAAAAAGGGAAAAAAAAAGGAAAAAAAAAAAAGAAAAATACTATTTTTAGCAAAACGTTTTCAAGTGACTTTTTTAGAGACAAGAAAATATTTAAAGTATGTATGTAATGCATCTAAGATCTAAAACATTAACCAGAGATTTAGAGAATATTTAGATTAAAACGTTCAACAGAAGGTGTCTGTAGGACGTTACGTGCGTTAACGTGTTCTTTAACTTGCAGCGTGTGGCAGTTGCCACACTGATGCTATGCTGGTGTTAATCTTGCAAATGCTGGTTGTCAGATCACCAAGCAGTTTACCACTGTTTGTTTTTTTTTTAACCTCTAGTACCTTTCTAAGAAGCATTTGTAATAAAAATTAAAAAAAAAGAAAAGAAAAAAAAAATCCGGTGAACGTCACTGTCTCCACAAATTCTTTCATGCAATTTGACAAAGTAGAAATCCAGTTTATTGCTACAAGTTTTGCTATTAAAACTCATGAACACACCAGCCTCACCAAAACACTATAATGCTTCTACTAGATAGTAACAAGATATTGGTGGCTTTTAGATTTATAAAGAATTTCCACTGAAACATTTTTGGATACTCGGCACTTACCACCGTAATTTTTGAAGCCACCACGGTCACCACCACTGCAGAGGAAAAATTGAAGAAATGATTTCTTCCTTAAGTCTCTATGTGCTGAGCCCAAGGCTCAATCTACAGTTAACTGATCACAAGTTGAGAGTTACTGTCTGGCAGCTAAAGCACCATCTCTATGTTCTCCTCACTACTCATTCACGTTCAAAGATTAAATTACATGAAAGTGAATAATCTCACAGGGTGCTGCACTGGAGGAGAAGCCCTAAAGAGTATTTTAAACTAACCCATACACAAGTCGTTGTTTCAACTTCCTCCCATCCCATAAGCCAAAACGACTGCTATTAAAAACTGGGTTTTAATACAGAAACATTATTTTCATGAAGGTTAATGGGCTTTATTGTAGATGTAATTGATACTTTGGAATAATTAGTACTTTAGTACTTTCCTAGAAGTAAGAAGAGCTAATGTTAATTAACCTCCATTGTTATGCATTTATATACGGGGGACAAATTAGCGGTATCAGCCATTCTCTGAGAAAGGGTCTGTGGGGACCTACTGTACTATTAGCACTTGACATTACAGAGAAGGTGTGTGTATGTGAGCTTCAAAAGCAGAGGCCGTGAAGTTTTATTTCATTCATTCTGAAACCTGTGGCACAAAATGTAGACCAAGTTAAGAGATTACACACATCAATTTTCAAAGGTTAGAAGGGGATTTTAAACAGGACATTACGCCTCCAATTATGTGCATGAAAATAAACCCTCACTCTTTTCAATATAAATGTTCATACTAATAGGATTTTTCACAACAGCATTTTTAATTGCATCCATGTTATGAACACAATATAATCGATATTCAAAGCCTTCAGGAAAAATACAATCACTGGATTTTTTAGAAAGTCAATAACCAAGTGTCAGAAAGACTGTCTCATACTGCCATGTACAACTGCCCGCTTGCCCTCCTCCATGTGGCGACACTGCTGCCACCTGAAAATTGGGCAGGTTCACCTAATCCTGACAGCTTTCACATTCAGCAGCTAAGATAAAGCCAGTGTAAGTTCAAACCCTGATGTAGAGGGCTATCTCCAGACTCTGGAACTATTGTGCCAGTACGAGTAGCCTCTTCACCAATGTGCTTTACAACTGGAAGTCACTCTGGGGTTTAATTCAATCTACCTGCCAACACATCAGAGTCCAAACATGGGACACATGAACCCCAGCAACACACAATGAAGTAAAATTAGGGAGAAACTCCTTTGGCACGCTGTATATCTGTTTTCTGTTACAACAAACGTAAAGTCATGAATGGAGGGTACTGCTTACTTAACATTCATGAGATAAAATCTGCCCAAAGTGAGGGACAAAAAAGAAATAAGGTTTGAACAGATATTATCAAAACTGGACTAAGAGACATTCTTTGAAGGGTGACTGACATTCTGTGACAGTACATATAAGGAGTATTAGACATTTGTCATGCCAGACTATCACTTTTACTGGGACTTTTCTTAAAATAAGTTTTTTCTGCAGATTTTAAATTGCTTCTCCACAGAAAAAATTTGAATGCTAAACTGCAGTGTTATTTACTCGTAAGTAATTCATTCTGCTCATTAAAGAGGTAAAATGAATTAATTTTATATGCAACATCAGAGCTGGTCTTTATTTGAGGCTAGCTGTTTTCAAGGACTGATGATAAAAACCACAATGGTGATCATATAATTTACTGTAAATATCTTTCTGCTACCTCCAATTCACTTCAGCTAAAAAAAAAAAAAAAAAAAAAAAATCTTCATTATGACACAACAATTTTCAGTAGGATGCCTGCTCTGCTAGGATCTTAACTCAGAAATAATAAGAGTGAATACATCAACCATGGAAATGTTATCAAAGTTTTCCAACCCTAGAATATGGTCCCAATTCATCACGACAGCATTATCCAGAACATGTATGTTTTCTGATTTGAAAGTACACAGCAGCAGAGACATAAATTAGAAAAACCCAACAGTCTAAAAACATACAGATAATAAGTTTATGATTAACACAACTAGGATTTTACAGGAAGTGAGGATTTTGCTAAGATGCTGGGGTAAAAATGTGTGCAAAGATGCTGGGGTAAAAATGTGTGCACTGTGACTCTGAGAAGTGATAGAGCTGGTTATATAAAATATAAAGGAAGTCACAATCAAATGCCTAATTTCTAACTTTGTGATACAGTAGTAATTCTGCACCCTGCACTAACAAGTGCAATCCACAATTTTTAATTAGTTTAATTAATTTCTGTAGAAATGTTTTTGCCTAAGTATGCTTCAGCATGTTATCTTCTGCTTAGTCTCACATGACCAACCCAACAAAAACCTGCATCAATTCAGTGACAGATACCTTTGATGATAGATTAACGCTTTCCTCCATTTTTAGTCCCATTTCATATGTGATTTATAAAGCTGCAGTGTGTTAACTTCCTGAGATTGCTGGGCAAAGCTACCAAAGATCCCCAGGAGGCATGTGGATACGCTGCAGCAAGTGAAGTCAAACACAGAAACTGGCTGCAAGCAGCTGATGCCACAGTCTCAGATTAATGCCTCATTGAGACCTGAACTCTAAGGCTCAATCTCAGCAACTGAATTAGTTCCCATACTATTGTCATAGAACATGTGGAAAATAAAATTGCAGTGTTTCACAATCTACATTGCTTTACCAGTCTTGCACACAGACCAAATAGATGGGCAACCAGATGGAGTTTGGGGTTTTAACATCCTACGTTAGAATCACAAAGAGGTAGCTAAAATTCAGCAATGCCACCAACAAAGATAATAAAATAAGAGGCTGAACTGCAAGCAGCCAGAATGTGTATGTGGCACCATTCATAGTGACAAAAACTTACTGCTATGAAAGCAACGTCATCAGATGTTCTTTTCTCCTATACTCAGTCATATATTTAAACATCACCTACTTGAGTGTAAATGGAGTTCATCTGAACATTGCTTACTTCAGCTGGGAATAACTCTTTAAATTACAGGCACAGTTACATGGAGAGCTGAACATTACAGATACAAGAAACATACTTTAAAAAAAATGATCAGATATTGGCAGAGGTAGTTCTAAGAATTCAGAAAGCAAACTTCAGCCTCCAACATGCATCTATGTCTCGCCAAGCGTGTGGGAGTTACATGTAAGAATGTATTTTTACAAACAAGAAAGGAATGCTTAGTGCACCCATAAAGTCACTGACAGATGGCTTTTCTTTTTGTCTGCCTATATTTATTGCCTCTGTTCATGTTTTTCCAAAGTCTATATAAGGCTAAGCTCAAGCATATAGAAGTCAAAATATTAATTATGAACACAAACCGCACTGCTGTAAAAACCATTTGCACTAAGTTGTAGTTTCTTTGTACCACCATAAGGTAATTTCCAATCATAATAGCTAATTTAGCAATTGAGCTGCATAGGTAACTTTTGCTTATAGTGTATCAACATCAAATCTGCACAAGAGGACAACAAACAAACAAACAAATCTATGCTGAGCAAAGTTAGGATTTCTATGACAAATCTTAATGCAATGGTAAATCCTCTTCTAAACTGCGTGTATGTAGTTCCACCAACACAGACTGCATGAGCAGATTAAAGGGCAAAGCTTCTTCCATTTAATCCACAGACTCTAAAAGGGTAGTGTCACAGGTATAGCTACTTGACTGCCTGAACAGCTTTCCCAAGATGAAAGAAAACAAACCTGCTTTGTATTGCTACTCTATTTCACACTTACACGCTTAACTAAAACAATTCGGTCCCACAACCACAATGAGCAATTAATTCCTTACCTTTTGGATGAGGACTCAACAAAAAGGTGACTTACTCTACCAGGAAACTTGGAAGAATAACTTAGAGTAAACCTCTGCATTCTCAAGACCTGGTGTACTTGCTTTCTAACTGAAAGAGCTCAAAGATGAGACTCTTCTACTATGGGTTTTAAAAAACAAAATATTTTGCTTCTTAGCCAAAATACAAATTAGTAAGATCATCAACTTTTTCAAGCTTCAGAATGAAAGGGTGCAAAAATTCTACTAAAATCCTCAAAGAAGTAATTCAAGACCATTAAAAAAAATAAATCCAAAGAGTAATGTTGAAACCCAAAGTTAGTAACATTAAAAAGTGAACATCTGACACACAAGAAAATGACTGTTCTCTGTCATAACAATATCAGCTAGGGAACCTGAACAGTAATTTCTCAAAAGATATTTTCTTCGCAGTGCTGCATGACTTTGCACAGGCACAAAAGAAAAATGAGTGCTGAAAGCATTTACTACAGTACATATTCAAGTCATTCTGGTTTTCAGAATAACAATTCATGCCTTAACATTACCAACTAAGTTTTGAAGTACTTTTATAAAGGTTATTCAAAGAAATGAAAGCTCTCAAAATTTAAAAATGCTATTTGATTTTGCCCCAAGTATTACAGAATAATTTTTTTGCACTTGCAGACTGCTGTGAAAGGTCTTCATGCGGGGTAAGTTTATACAGGCCAATGCAACTCACAAGAATCTTGTGGGAGAACTGAAGTTGCAGCCAAAGTCACTGTATCACCAGTACAGAACAGCAGCAAGTCAGCAATGATGCTAGTAAACAGGATGCACTGATGGCCCAGCACTACAGAGTAGATTAGGCAATACAGCTGTAAGAACACCAATGACTGGGTAACGCCCTTACCAATGAACAACAAGCTGCAACAAGTTATCCCAGCATTTAAATGCCAGTCAAGACAAAATTTTTATTACTGCTAACACAGAAGAGATTCATGATCTCCAGTTAGCTGCTATTTTTTTTTGTGATGTCAAGAACAAATTTTTTTTATGTTAATAGAACTGATTTACACATTATTTTCTAACCACAATAAAAATCAAAGCCTATGTTATTACAGCAGTACAAATATCTGTATAGACAAGATTTTTAGATAAGATTATTTCCTGATGGCTGTGGGATTTCCACAATTTAATGTTAAGCACTAAAATGTGATTGAAGTAAAAAACTGAAAATGATAACTAATTACTGGAGATAGACTTGACATTCCTACACAAGCTGCTTTTAGGGAAAGAGAAAAAAAAAAAGGAAACCCAAAGAAACAAAACCAAAAAACTACCCTGAAACCCCACATTTTCACAGAACTAAACATGATTTCTTACCTTATTAGAAGTTATTTTCCCCTTGATTACATCCCCTTGATTATACAGTTTGTTATTTAATTTAACCTTTCACACTTTTCTAATAAGCATGACTTTGGTAAAATATATGTCAGAAGTAGAATCCTCCATCATAATTATGCAGAAAGACTGAATAAACATATAAGACACTGTAGTTTCAGAAAAATTTCACTGCAAACGGCATTAAAGACTGCATCACTTCACAGAAGCGGACAGACTTCACACTTTGCTGTATTTTCCCTCACTTATTCATTCACCTCCAGTCCTTTCCTTCTTTTGGCTTTCAAGTCCACTAAAGTACTATTATCTACATGGATGTGTGAACAAAATTTTTCTTACATTTCAGAAAAAGATGGGAAGAGGCTTTATTTTCACAGACATTAATTTATCTTACTTTATCTTGCAAAGCCAGAAGTTTGTTTCAAAGTGATAAAATCTACCAAAAGTATGTTTTTTTGAAGCTCACATTCATTCATTCCTCTTACTGGAAAGGGCTCAGCTATTAACAATTTTTTTAAAAACCCAGATTTTATCACAGGAATAGGGAAAACCTTCATCCACACAAGAAAGCTAATTTTAAAAAACTGTTCAGTTTTAACTGAAAATGAACTTAGAAATTACTTTGCTAGTTCAGTTTATATTATATAAAACCCCAGCAAACTATAACACAAAATAACGATTAATATGCTTTTGTAATTGTGCTACCACACCTAATTAGGAGAGACAGGGTCCACCTATGTATCAAAACAGCAAGCCATGAAGTACAATTTGGGACCACCTTAGAAGCAGTCAAATTTTAAATATAGTTTAAAAATAAAAACTTTAAAAAAATAACCTGGTCTTAACATACTGTTGGATTGTTTTATTTAAATTATATCAGTTCAAACAATTATAATTAGAGTTCTTCATCTGGAGTTCTAGCAATAACCCAGAACTGTGCAGCCTATTAAAGGATAAGTGGCGCTGACAAGCAACACTTCAAAGCTCACTGGAAGCTTCAACATTCTTACTTTGCATCAATGAGCACTCTACACCCCCAACCATTTCAAAGAGGTACATAAAGGGAAGCAAATTGTGATAGCTTATTAAGAAATAATAATGTCATATGGCCTAATTCAATAGGATTTAAGGCAAAGGTCCCAATCTCTCAGACCTATGCATGAAATAATCTACAAGCACAAAATTAAATATGTGCATAAATTTTCTTGACAGGAACAGGGCCTAAGGCAATGGCAGAAGGGGTAACAGTATTGTTAGTATTTAAAATCTACCTAAAACAAACGTGTTTAGACTGACAGCTAAACCAATAATAAAAAGTGTATTTTAATAGAAGTTTAAAACTGAAAAAAATAGTAAATAACAAGTAATGTTATTAATAAATTGTTCCTAAATTATTTAGGAAGCAGAAAGATAATTAGCCAAACTTAGTGTAATGATCTGTCACTGTAAAGTCAAAATAATTCCCTGCTAAAATGTTAGCTACCTTAGCCATTAATTTTAAAAAAATTTCTCAATCCCTGGCTGTTGGGTTTCTTGTCATTGAAAATAAATTTTTACAGGTTTTAAAATACCTTATTTCAAGGGATGGGCTCAAGGCAGTTTTTGTATTACAACTCATGTAAATAAAATGCAGCTATCTGTCCTAACAATCAAATGCTTGGTCTCAATCTATCTGCACCTAAAAGCTTTTCCTAGGCATTTCTATGCAGTGCAGAAAGGTTTAATTTTAGAAACCTTCCATTTTTAGAAATCTAAATCTGAACCACATTAGGAACAGACGTATAGTAAACAAAAATTTAAAACCGCTAAATAATAAGAAACAAGGGTAAGAAACTGCAGGCACTGGAATGAGATCACTTACCTATATCCAGACATATGACCTCTTCCATCCATGTCATATCCCCCTCTACCTCCTCCCTGTGACCCGCCATATCCTCTATTATCTTCGCCATACCTACTCTTTTCACGACGATCATCTGGAGGAATGAGTAAAACAAAACAAGAGTAAATTGTAGTGCAAACTGCAGTGCAGTGAAAATTCCCACCCTACAATTTTTTTCCCCCTCCTCAAGTCTGCCATTTAAATCTGGAAAGTGTCAACTGCTAAATCTCTCTTAGATTATCTACACCACAAAGTAATGGAGAAAAGTTTGATTTTTGCTCCAGTTATCTCCCTTGGCTTCCAGGGCCACGAGGCATCTCAGAATGTAAACACTCTGTACTTTCATTACACTCCATTTTCCAAACATTAAACACATATTGTCTAGACTACACTCTTCATTCTACTTCCACGTAGCTTTCCCGGTTTGCAAAAGATGTAACAGAAGACAGAACAAGGATAAAGAGCGTGGGTTGTGCCACTTGTGTGAAGTTACTGCAAAAAAAGGGTTGATGATAAAACTTCTTATTTCCTTCTATCTCGGAATTCACCTACACAGCATAAAGCTGGAATGTGAAGTGCAAAAGCTCTTCATGACTGATCAAGACATGTCACCTCCATGCAAGAAGGCTGAAAATAGCTTAGAAGAAAATTTCATTTAGAATTTGCAGAACTCAGGGAGCTGGGCTCTGCAAGGCTGCCTCCAACAAATGCAAATGCAACAATTTTGGGGCCCCAACAGTTTTTCATCTCTGCATAATGTTTTCAAAGTCTTAACAAATAAAACATTCCCCAAGAATATCAACACAGAAAAAGAGCTTTAACTATGCATCAAATCAGCTGTCTGTGGAAGGAAATCCAACTATTTCACCATGTTTCTGCTCAATTTTATTAGCCAATACTGAATTCAACCTGTGAATTTTACCTTGGCTGTTGTGGCTATAGCTTCCCTTCTGAGACTGGTAGGATTGCTGAGAATGGCCATATGAGCTTTGGTGCTGGTTATAGCCTGACTTTTGGTCATATGAGCTCTGGTGGCCATAGCCCGACTGCTGGTCATATGAGCTCTGGTGGCCATAGCCCGACTGCTGGTCATATGAGCTTGACTGCTGGTCATAAGAGTCTTGGTTTTGTCCATAGCTTGACTGCTGGTCATAAGAGCTTTGGTGCTGACCATAGTTTGACTTTTGTTCGTAAGAGCCTCTTCCACTTAAAATAAACAGAATTTGTATTAATAGCTAAATGTTCACAGAACAGAGAACAAAATAATGGCTGAAAATTCATGACATTGCTAAAATTTCCTAGTCACAGTTACCTCCCAGTCATTACTGGCATATGGATATGAAAATACTCTATGTTTCATCTCTGTTGGGATATATCTGGCTTCCAATACAAGCAAGGCAGAAAACTACATTACCATTGCTTTCAAGACATCCTCAGTTTCCCCTGTAAATGTAACTTAAGAGCATCACTCCTTTCAGATATCCCAGTACAATGCTTCCTTTCTCCCCTCTCCCCAGTAGCATGACACTGGCCGATGCATAGCCCATGAGCTGCTACACGCCCAATCCTTCTCTACAGAACTGCAGAGAAGACACCTGCTGCTCATGATGTATTGTGCAGCTAATACTTCCACCTACAAAAAAAAAAAAAAAAAAGGCATCCCAAAATTTTCCTTTCACTGAATTGCAACCTTATCTTTTTCTGGGCATTCTACCATTTGGCCAAGATCTTTTCTAACTCTTGTGGTGTCTTCTGACATACTTGTAGTTCTTCTCACTTTAGTGCCATCTACATATGCAATCCCACCAACTTTCATCAGAAACATTGACCAACATCACATCTAGGACACTCCAACACAATGTGGCTATACATTCTAAAAGGGAGTTGTAACCCTTCTCTGACTAATAACAACTTTATAGCAACCACGAGGAAATCTCACCTACACCACACTTCCCTAGGCTACTTCAGCATCCAAGGTGGAAACAGAAGTATTTTGAAAATCTAGATATATATGACAGAACAGTTCCAGTGGGGTTCCCCTTTCATAGCAAGACATTATATAGATTTATGAGAAATAAATTGCATCTAGGAAACACTGGCTGTTACTCATACCTTTGTTTTCTCCCTGGGTACTTAGTTGCGGCTTAACTGTATTATTTTTTCAGTAACTGAAATTAATCACTGACCTCTGCCACCCTTTCTTCTCTTCCTCCTCCCTGCTTCCACCCTTTTTCAAAAGACGAGGCACTACATTTGCCACCCTCCAATCTTTGGCAATCTCACTTGCTAGCCAAAAATGTCTCAGAAAAACAAACAAAAAAAACCTAAGAGCCTACAGAAAGTTTCCACCAGCTTTTCAAAGCACTCTAAGATGAAGTACATTGGTCCAACCAATCTCAAAATATCCAATCCATGTAAATGTCGTCTAATTTGCTCCCTCCCAGTTCTAGCCTAGATCTTAGCTATAACATAACTAAACCCAGTGGCAAAGAGCTTGCAAAGATTTTTGTTAATATCTTCACTTAAAGGAAAAAAAAAAAAAAAAAAAAAAAGAGGTCAGCTCTACTTTAGCCTTTGCACCCTCACCAATGAAGGAAGCATCAGTCAGAGCATCCACTATTTGCTGGTTTTCCTTCCTTCCTTCACTTAGGATGCGAGCGCTACAATTTTGTGGCCATCCTCTTTAAAGTTGCTACAATTTCTCAGTTTCTCCTTACTTGCTACAACCATACATTGAACATTACCCTCCAATGTCTTTTTTTCATTTTCTTGGTCAAAACCAACTTCTTGGAGAATCTATGCCATACTGCATTTTTCCCTAGATGTCTACAGAGTTAAAAACTACATTATTGCCTAGTTCTGTCCTTTTGTCCAGCTCTAATTAATGCTCAGAAAACAACGCAAAGCAAAACTTAACTGTGCACCTGCCTTCTTTAGGGATGTGAAAAAGACATTCTGAGTAACAACACCTACTGCTAACAGATTAAGACCATGCTGTTTTATATTAAGATGTTTTGCAATAACTACAAACACAGAAACCAAGCACAGGTTTGCTGAAGTCCAGATTGTTTTATGAGCTTGCAAAAAAACCACAAAAATATTTGGACCTTGGACACAAGAATGAAGTTTAGTACATGACAGCGTATTTTAAAGATGTCACATGATCCTCAGTAAAGATCTAATACAAGCAGTAACCTTGGGGTGTACGCACAATGCTTGTAAATTAGATAATGAAGGTATCCTAGCACCAAGTGGCCTTGTAAGTTGTTATGGGAAATTGGGTTGTATTTTCCAACATACTTTCAAAGTTGTATCATTAATCCTCCTGAAACTGATTCAAGTACATCACTTAACAAGTAAAATACATTTGCAATAGTGTAAAGTACTGAATCAGAGTGCAGTATGCATACGAACACTTAAGTTATTGATGAGGATATAAAAAACATGGTGTTTTGAGAAACCTACTTAATTGGAAAAAGAAAGTATATTTCTTAAATGACATTTCTGAATCCTTTCCTCTTCTTTCACCAACAAAAGGCATTCTAAATCAGATAAGAAGTCTGCAAATCTAAGAACAGCTAAGAAATTCCTTGCTAACAGCTTACTCGAAGTTAATAAAAGAGTACTGTAAGCTTATACAAAACAATGTGATTGGAGAGGTACTCAATACATATTTTTCCTAACCAAAATACTCTCTACCAAGTCCATTCTTCATTAAAGTCACTATCCAAAGTCTTTCTAAAGCATATCTCCCCGTACAGCTTGACTTCAAAACAACTGCATCCATCCTTCTTATATAAAGAAACATTCTCCCCTCACCTCCTGTCCTTTCATGCATTAAAAATGTCCTAAGAATGTGGATTTTCAGATGTTTGTCCTTTTTTAGCAATGATAGCAGGAAATTTGTTATAGCTGTAGTCTAGGCAGTACTTTAAATAGATACCGTTAATCTCGGCTTCCTTACCCTCTAGACGACCCTTTCTGCTGCCCCTGACTGCCATAAGACTGCTGGTTGTATGAGCTCTGATTCTGATTTTCATAATTGGATTCATCATCGTATCCCTGGGAATCTTGTCCATAACCTGGAAATTGAGGAAGAAATTTTTTAGTAAAAATTCACCTTTTAATTACTGACAATGAATGTAACAAGCTAGCCAAACCTGTTTGATTTTGTCCATAGTTCCCATGATAGCTTCCATAGTTCTGACCGTAGGAGGAATTGTCTCCACTCTGCCCATAACCAGAATATCCCTGTAATTTCAAGAACGTACTCAAATAAGTGTAACTTCCACAGCAGGTAATTAAGGTTTTCCTTTGCTAGACACAACTACAAACATCAAGCACAGCTGAGAATGGACTTCTTCCTGGTCCAGATATGGTCACCCAGGAACAATTATTTTTACTCAAGGAACATCTGCTTTGAAAGACACAATGTTTTTTTTCAACTCACCTGTGCTTGTCCATAATTTTGACTGCTCTGATTGCCATAGGACGAATAGCTGTAAGAGAAGAATGCATTTAGTAAATGCTTACAGTGCCCTCCAGATGGGTTGGAAACTAAAGGTATTTTGGTGTTATTTTAAGTTTCTTTTCATTCCAAAATAGATGTTTAATCCAAGTAGTGCTGTTGTAGGCTTATCAGAACCGCATCAATAAACTAATGGTTACCATAGTTGACTGTCAGAAGCCAGAAGAGCTTATTTTAATTTCCGCTCTGCTTCAAGTGTAAATTTCAAGTACATGAAAGTTGGGCGTACTGTAATTTGACAGATTCTTCAGAATCACAGAAAACGTTATTGTATGGAACCAAGGCATTTTAAGTTTTTTAGTATATTCTTACAAAGTTAATTTTATTTTCATCAATTACTGTCAATTTGGTATTTGTTGGACTATTCAACAATAACATCATCATCAGAAAATGCACTAGCTTTAGATTATACTTACTCGTTATTCTGCCACTTTAAGACTTCATGAACTGACAGAAGAACCATGTGTTGAAACTCATATCATACTCGGATATAAACTCAAACTCACGCAGCGTTATATGCATAAAACCTTATGATTTTCATTAGCACATCAGTATTAGCCGTGATTTTCATACTTCCACAAAACCACTTTTGTTTCACTGATTAAAATACCCCCCCCACCACCTAACTTGGAGCTATTTTTATGAACTGGCTTTTAAATCTCACAATTACGAACAGTTATGAGAGGGTTTTAACAAAAATTTCCCTCCAACAGGAAAATAAAATGGAACAATAAAATTTTACATCTATATGGCCCATCATCTTTACACTTGTGTAACCTTTGACTAAAATCTTAGTGAATAGTTTAAGGCAGCCATGTGAAAAATATTTCTCTATATTCATGACATTACAAAAGTTTTTAACTAATAAAAGATGCCATTCCACTTTAAACCTGCTTATTGTCTTCTCTTCAGGAATATAAATTTTTTTTCCTGTTTTATAAGACATCTTAATAAAGGCCCAGGGCAGCAAGCTTTCTGCACCCAAAACTCCAAAAACCTATCAACACTGTATCATGCCCAAAGATTCAAACATCATGCTGGGAATACTAAATGGTCTTTTACTTTGCAGATTTAATTGCTAACAGCAAAAAAACCCACACATACCTCTGCTGGCCCCCAGACTGACTGTAACTTCCAGAATCTAGAAAAAGAAGTAAGTCATATTGAGAACTTCCAATTAACATTTTATTCCTCTACTTACTATAAGAGGAAGAAATTGTGGGAGAGGGAGAAAGGTTCAAGTACACTGGGTAATGCAACTAC